>NC_134486.1:34426878-34529378 GCF_040206685.1 Ascaphus truei
AACAAACTAATAGATTAAAGCATAGACCAAAAGTGGCCAACCTCCTCCTTCTTTTTTTTTTTTTTTTTTTTTTTTCAGACTTGACAATAAATGGGCACAGTTTCTTTGGCGGGCCACTGTCTTACTGCTCCTACATCCACTCTCTTCCCCCCACTCACCCCTTACTATCACTCTCTACCCTCTCACTCACTATGCCCCTCCCTCCTCTTTCGCGCTCTGCCACTCCTCGCTCTCTCACTCATCCCTCCTCCTTTCTCACTCTCTCTCCCACTCCCACTCATATAGACAAACACTCGCCCCCTCCTCCTCTCTCGCCTTGGGGGGTGAGAGGAGGCCCCCTGTCCCACAGCAGAGGGTACCTGGGAAACCTTGGATGTTGGGCTCGACTTCTGGGCTGGCCCAAACTCCGGCACTGGTCGGGTGCACCTGCGCGGGGGGTGGGGCAGGGGGGTTGGATGGCGTGAGGAGAGCTGAGAATTTTTTAAAAGTTCTTAAAATGCCGTTGTCAATTTCATTTTTCCTTTTGTTTTCACTTGCATGTGTTATTGATGTGACATTTACGGTAAAACCTGTTTTCTGTATTTAGGTTGCTACACCTTTTTGTTATTATTTTAAAGTCAAAATACCTGTACCTGTCCCAATACCTGCTGAGGTCCTCTAGTCTCCAGTGTTGGTAGTGGATCTGGTCCCGCAGAGGCATACAGTACCTTACTCTACTGAATGTTGATAACGTTTAGAATTCAGAGAGGATGAAAGAATGAGGAAAAAAACCCCACAGGCTTCCTAAACGGTACTACTCCATAAGACCCCTTCTGATGCTGGAAAACACCATGTTGTATAAGAATAATAAGGATCTTTCCAGCACTCCCAAAAAGACACAAGATCGTAAATCGTTCTTGAATGTGTTCTTAAAGGATCATAAAATAATCATGTACTTTAGCCTGATTCCTCAATGTAGATCGAATTCATGTTAAAAAATAAATATATATCACTTTATACAACACCACATATGCGTGTATGGAAAGAAAAACAAACAAGGTATTTACACTATGTACAAACATGCATCAAGGTTCCTCTCTACAGCAGTGTTTTTTAACCAGGGTTCTTGGAACCCTTTGGTTCCCTGGGCATATCTAAAGGGTTACCTGCAATTATCAAATACAGAGGAATTTATAATGCATCTGATCAGAGTTGCAATTAGAGATGCTTGGGGGTTCCTCAGAATTTCACTTGGGGTTCCTTCACCAAAATAAAGGTTGGAACCCACTGCTCTACACTAGGGTAGCGCAAACTTTTACTGCTCCGCCCTCTGTCTGGCCTATTCCTGAGCTCGCGCCCCCCCCTCCTACCTTGCAGCTGCATCAAATGACGCTCCGGGGTCATAACATCAGGGGAAGAACGCTGGACATCTGCAACTGCCCGTGCCCCCCCCAGAAAAATCTCCAGCCACCCCTGGGGGGCGCACCCCAGCTCTGCACAATGCTCTGTATGAATATGTACCCTGAGTGGGACCTGGAATATAGTGTAAAAAAAGCTTGTAATCCACTACAGTGTGAAGGATAAAAACATTTTATACTGTACCTAAGGACACAACACAGTATAAATCCCAGTCTAAGATGCAACGGTGCTCATTGGGCTCTATTCTTGCTATTGTGTAACTATAGTGGGTAATAAGTCCACAAAAACTAAGGAGAAAGCTGGATCTGACCTGCATCATAACCAGCACACAGGCAAGCACTTTTGAGACTTTTACGGCCCTTCTTCCAGTCCGTTCTCATAAACCGATAGTTTATGGTATTTCCCTGTAAATTGTCCGAGTCTTTGTACTGTTAATCAGCATGTGGTATATTCACTTCAGTGGTGCAAGAAGGTGTCTTATGCGGTAGCACCGCTTGATAAATTCGGCCCTAAATGTTTACAGAAATAGCTCCCAACTCAAAGTACAATATATTCATTCGTTGGCAGTGGGGACAAATTTCCGTCCTGCCCTGAACATGAACTGCAGCTTTAAACGGGAAACAGTTATATAGCTTTGTTAGCACACAGTGTAGCGTCGGTGTTTCTACAGAATTGTACGCTCTTCTGCTTTATTTTGGGAAATTTATTTTTGGTCTTTGCAATTCCGTCATAATTTATTGCTGGGACAACTGATCCCCTGTTTTTCTGTTTGTAAACACTGGTTGCTAGCCAGCCAGTCCAAGTTTAAAACCCCCATCCCCCACGCAGTGCCATACATCCCATGTTTGGTGCTGCTTGGCAGGCAGGCAGCGAGGTTGCTGTTTTCAGTAGTGCAATATCACGCTAGGGAGAAATTGATCAGAGAACCTCAGGGCCACTGGGATTAAATTACTGCTTCAATTTATAGCTCTGTCTTCATGGTGATGATCTTGGTACAATATACTAGCAAACATTATTCTGCAGAGCCATTTAGATAAAGCACACATTGATTATGATGCTTTCTTTTGTATTTTCTCTGGGTATCAAAATCCTTACTCAAGATACTGTATTTCCACTTTTATATGGTCAGCCTGACTGTGGTCCAGTCACAAGTCCGAATTTATTTTGTAGGGTTTGGTGGTGGTACTTGAAAGGCAAAAAATATTAGAATGCTGATGGAATTTTCTTTTTTTAATTATTACTTGGAGATGTAGGACTAATCCGGCCTGTGAAGTGGGGTAACCCTCTGTACACTGCATTGTAACTTCCATTCACTTTGATAGTGTAAATGACTGCATTGTTAACTGTGCGTTGTTGTGCTTCTCTGTATGCTGTATATGTGTCATAAAGAGGTGTAACCCTCAATCCCGCCCTCCCCCCAAATCTCGGATAGGGTCTCCTAGGGAGTCTAATGCTCAGGCTACGTGTCTCAGTCTGGTGCATACCTGCTGGCAACAGGGGGCCCTGAGTCCCCGAGATGATATGGGGGAGAACAGGGCAAGCTTCTGGGGTTGTGCGTCCGTCTCTTCTACTGGTGCAGCGCCTCCATCTCCTGCAGCCCCCAGCTGTATGAGGTGAAGTACCTACAAGAGAGTTCTCCTTCCCCCTCCTCCCGATACACTTCACTCTCAGGCAGGAGTATAGATAAAAGTGCAAGCTCTTTATTGGTCTCTTCTCTATTCAGTAGACAGGTTACACTGCAGGCTGTCTTCCCTCAGGATGTCCCTTACCTCACTCCCGGCCTAGGGCACCAAGAGTGGGTCTAGCTCTTCCCCTACCCTCTAGGCAGGGTAGGAGATATGGGGTGCACACTCACACCCCGTAGGGAGGCCTCAAGCCTGCCAGTCCTGGCAGCTTGGTCTGTGTCACCCTTGTCCCTCTCACTCCAGGGACAGACTCACACTAAATAGGAAGCGGCAATACCCTAAGTAGCTCCAATAGGCACCACCCCTGTGTCTTCTGATTGGATACAGAGCCTGATGACACTGAGCCTGATGACGAAAACCCATGATTGTTCCTGGCAACCTGCCCTTACACAGGGATTACTGCCACGAGGAGGGCAGACCTATAGCCCCAACCACACAGGGCTACAGAGGTATTACCTGTAGTAATCAACGCTGATTACGAATTCCTTTCCCTGCAAAGTCTAACATTTTCATGGATTTCTGAAACCCCATGCCTGGCTAGGCTACTTGTTTTTAAGATCACTACCAGCAATAGTTTACACTTGCACACATTTTTGACTTGACGGAATGTATGGTTTCTACTCGTTCAGACTGTCTTAGAACAGGTCCTTTTTTATTTATTTATTTTTAATGAGATCACCGTGTGGAGCAGTGTCAGAGGCTTTAGTACATCTAGATAAACCTCTAATCAATGATAATGTCCTGCACACCAAGGTCCTGTGTGTTGTTGAGATTATTGCTTTAGTCTTTTTATGTGGTGCTGGGCCATCTAAGACCATTGCTGTCCTAATTACGAGCAGGGTACAGTACAGGTTACTAAATAAGGATGATGGTTATGGCTACAGAATTCCAGTATTACATTTCTTGGAAATCATTTTCAACTTCATAGTAAAAAAATTATATATATTTGTATTATTCGTATTAGTACTGTATATTATTTTATTTATGTATTATTATTTTAAGTACGCAGTTTCTTTACAACCAGTAGCGTGTTGCTGGCCCCATCGAGAATGTAATTTATATGTGAAATAAACATGATTAATTACAGGGTATTTTTAATGATTAACATGAATTATGCATCAATGCCTTTGCTGCAATGGCCTGTTGTGTATAACTAGACAGCATAACACAGATGTGAGACAGTAAAGGTGCAGTGTATGGAATTCGCAGATAAAATAAAAAAATGTTTTTCTGAACGTGTGCATGAAATATACCCTGCTAAGGAAACTGTAAGGACACCATATATGACCGTGGAAGCAAAGTGCATCACAAAAATCTGTGTGCAAAAAATAAAAAATGCAATTCATTTTTACTACTGAAGGTACACTTGTGGGGTTATGTTCTTTCTATTGCTGTGGTGCCTCAAATGCTCTGTACTTAATAATATGGTATGCGGTGAAGCAGTGTTTCCTGTGTTTGGGAAGATTTCAGCTCGGTTCAATAGATAGAGCTGGAATGTTCCTAAGCAAGGGGTAGAGGGCAGAGGGTTTATTGAACTGTATGTGTATGTATATGTAACGGGTTTCCCCCCCCCCCAATCGCAGATTATACTGTGGGTGCGGAGAAACAATCAGGATTACCATAGGTGTGGTGCATTACCTGTTGGCTTGCAGGAGGGCTGAGCTTCCGCCATGGGGAACCTGGGGCAATTATACTAGGGGTACTCACTTACAACGATGCAGCGCCTCCACCTGCGATGGCTCCCACCAGAGGGGGAGTGGTTCCTCGCAGGACAATCAATAACACCATATACAATATATATATTAACTAGTGACTTTACTAACAGACAAGACAACATATCACACAATATCATAATAACACTTACTGCGTCACACAGGACGGTAATTTGCACCACGGCGGGCGCCCACACTTTATGCGTCACGCCGGACGCTAACACCTTATGCGTCACGGCGGACGCTAACACCTTATGCGTCACGGCGGACGCTAACACCTCCACAGAGTGACCCCAACCCAATGTCTCGCACTCCCAATGGCATATACAAGTGTGTGTGTGACTGCGCAGCCACTGTGTCTGTGGATAGGCCTTGTTGGTGCACGTGCTGTAGTGGTTTACCTGCCCGGGCTCCAGCCACGGGTGCTGCTATGCCACTGGGTTTGGATCGTCGTGATATCCTCCTACGCGTGGGGTGAATTCCGGCGTGGATAATATCACCGCAGCTCCACGCCGTCTGTGCCTTGGCGAGGATCTGTCTGCTGCCCGCAGGCCGCAGTCACTGCTTGCTTGGCCTCCGTGAAGATAGTCCAGTTCTCTTTAGCAACCAATCAATATTCTAGGTTCACTACTAATAACTAGATAATGGGGCAGAATCCCTAACCTAGGGCTGTCCCTACAACACTCAGCTAGGATGACTCAGGGTTATCTGGGGCCTAGGGGAGTACTGGCCTAGTGCAGGGAGTCACTGACTCCTGCACCCTACCTCCTTCCCCTAGCTGCTCCTGTCACCAACTGACTAGTGTGCTCCAAGCCCGCCAAATGTATCACTATGTTGCAAGCAGAGCTACTGCAGCCCTATTGGCTCCCTGGCGTCATGGGGCCGCATAAGAGGCTCATGGGACTTGAAGTTCCCTTACAGAGCTCTCCTCTCATTTGCTAGGGCTTTGCGGGCTTTTCTGGTTCTCTACTGCGCATGCGCGAACGCCCCTCACAATGGCGGTGCCCTGCTCCGCGAGCCGGCGGGACCGCAGCAACGCGATCGCGGCCTTAGCGACGGCCCGATCGCGTCCCCGCCAACCGGCCTGAAACTCTAAGTAACGCGCGGCTCGCGCACTAGAAGGAGGGGGGTCAGTACGGCAAGGGGACCTGGCTACATATAATATAGATATCTATATACAGTTATGTGAAAAAGAAAGTACACCCTCTTTTTTGAATTCTATGGTTTGACATATCAGGACATTATAACAATCATCTGTTCCTTATCAGGTCTTTCAATTCGGTAAATACAACCTCAGATGAACAACACATGACATATTACACCGTCATGATTTATTTAACACAAATAAAGCCAAAATGGAGAAGCTGTGTGAAAAACTAAGTACACCCTTACTGCTTCCAGAAGGATTTTTCCTGTCCTATTTGTAGTTTTGTCTTTTTTTTTTTTTTTTTTTATGTAGTTCAATAAAAGGTTTTTAATTTTTTCACTTACCTGGTGAGTTGATGTTGCTTTCGCTGGAGTTGCTTGTCGAAACCAATCTTTTTCCTGCTCCTTGTGTTTCATCTAACAGGTATGCACTGCACCATCATGCACCAGGTAGCAGCTAGAATCTCCCTCTGGGGGGGGGGGGGGTAGATAAGCTACAAACGTAAACCAGGTGAACTGAAACTTGTGAGAAGTTGAACTTTCTTTAGCTACTGCCTTTTGCGTGACATTGCATTTGAACCGTGGCATGTCTCCCCCCCCCCCCCCCCTTCAGAGGGCATAGGACTGACCCAGCAGTGATGGGAGGTATTCAGCGATAACTGCCTTGTACTTGGTGGGATAGTTACCACCATATTGGGGTGCGATACCACTTATCGTGGCTTTATGAATCCAAAGCAGAGAGTCTTCCAATTCTGCTTGAAATAACAGAAAAGCACAAGCTCATATGTACATGTAGCAACCTTTCCCCCACCCTAAGGCAGCCTGTGCCACTACTGATGTATTTGCGGTGCGTACCTGTGAGGTGGAACCGGAGGCGTTGAGAACTGAATGGTGGACAGGTTCTCAACGCTAATCTTCCATGGTGCAGCGCCTCCAGCCTGGCACTGCAAGGAGGGTCCATACTGACACTCGAATAACGTCCCAGGACAGCAGTTCCCAGTGTAGTCCAACTGGGTTTATTAATGGCATATGCTGTTCACAGCAGCTACGATCCCTGAAGCAGCATCCCACAAGGCTTGCGGCCCAGTAGGCCCCTTCCCAGCTCCCTTACACCTGATGGTATATAGGGTAAGACATGCTCCCACTCCACAGGGGGAGCGGAGAGAGCCCTGAGTTCTGGGAGTGTCAGCTTATGTACCCCAGGGGAGTGGCTTGTAACCCTGCCCCATAACAGGGCAGGTGTGATACTGACAGGCATCACATTTGGTGCATGTGACCCAGCCAGTATCCTCCCCTTGGATGACACTCTCTGGTTGTTGTTTGGCCCGCCCCTGGATACAAGGACCGTGTATCCAGGCTGCAACAACAAGCTAGGCCTTCATGAAAGAGTTTATCCCTCTCAATGCCTGCGCCTAACAGGACTTCCACTGTTAGGGCCAAAAGAAGGACAGTAGCCGGACGGCTAGGCTACATACACAAATACTTTATTGACCTTCATTTCTGCTTTTCATGGCCGGAGAGGGGGAGGGGTTGGGGTTGTCATTCAAAAAAAATTAATGTCTTGTTTTTTGGAAGATGCAGCATTTTTAAGAAATACGACTGCAATGAGAAGTGTTTCACAGCCTGTGTAAAGGGTGCCCAATAAGGTGATTTGTTAAAAGCAAAATTTAGTGTAGCCCTGGTAAGAAAATAGGGCTATATATATCTTTCTCCTACTGGTATAAGCCCTGCTAAGGGCAGGCCGCCAGTAGTTAACATGGGTTTCCCCCGCTTCAAGCCTTGCCTTGATTGGTGGAGGTAGGCCCCCTGACTCTGTGTGGAAGGCATGAGACACAGGGGAGGGGCCTGCTGACATCATGAGGGGTGGGGCTGTCTAAATTTAGTTGCCTTATCCTGTCAGTGGCAGTTAGTTAGTGTTGGAGTGTCTGACTGGACAGCCAGACTGAGTGAGCTAGCTAGGTTCCAGAGGAGCAGGGCCTAGTTAGCTGGAGGTGGACCAATTCCTCTCACCCTGCCTAGGGGGTGAGGGAAGATCTAGCCCCACCCTGAGTGCCTGTGGCTTGGGGTGGTGGCAGGGAGCAGTGCGAGCCCCAGACAGCGCATCCTGAAGGGGTAAAGTCTGGAGGAGGCAAAGACCACTGTACATGATCTGCTACTGCTGTGAGCTGTTGTGTCAATAAAGAGACTTGCTGCTTTTAAAAGGAGACTTGAGTGAGACTAAAATCTCTCGCCCTGAGACCAGGGCTCTCTGGAAGGATTTCACCCTACATCCTAATGGCTTACCAGAGATGGAGGCGCTGCACTGTTAAAGATGAAGGCATTAACCCCAGAAGCCTGTCCCTGTTGTCCCCCATACCATCGCGGGAGGCCCTCCTGTTACCAGCAGGTATGCACCACCCACAGACATGTAACCATCCCTCATTATAACCTAGGGGTCCAGAGTGCGACCGGGGGGGGGGGGGGGAGGGGGGGGGGGTTACATGGGTTACATTAGGAATATTAAATTAAGTAGAAATAACAGTTAGTCCAGATGTGACAGTGCTGAGTGAATTATTTAAAAATCAAAATCCTCAAAGAAATGTTTAAAAGCACTTAAGAACCGAAAACATTTGAACTAAAAAAATGATCATGCTCTTTTGACACTAAAACAAGAGGACTTGATGCTGATATGGGGTTTCTTACCCACCATTTTTAAATTTTTTTTTTTTTTTTTTAATATAATGTTTCTCGCTACATCTTTTGTTAATTTTAATTTCAAACCCTTCTCCCCCACTGCACACCCCCTTCACAATGCTGATGGATGTATGGTCCTACAGGCCCTTCACAATGCTGATGGATGTATGGTCCTACAGGCCCTTCAGATTTCTCAGTAACCCTTGTATCCATTTTTTACGCTGTCTGTTTATTTACCATTCCCTCTGCCAGGTGTCCGGTTTTGAACCAGACAGACCGGTATTTTGCCCCTCTGTCCGTTAAAAAATGAGGTAATACCTGACATATGTGTCCGTTATTCTCTCTCTGGACGTGCGGCGGGCAGCGCGAGTGCGGAGGGTGGCCGGAAGAAGGGTCCCCGCTGTTACCTCTGAATGAGAAGCAAAAGTGGCAGCGCGAGCAGCAACGGAGCCATCTCCCGCAGGCCGAAGCATCTGGTGACTAGGGCAACGGAGCCGTGCCACGTCATCTCTTCTCCTCCCCCCCCCCTGCCCAGCAAAAGAAAAGACTGACCAATGGGAGGGCTCCACGTCATTAAGGGGCGTTCGCAGTTCCCCCATATGCATGCTGGGAAATGTAAAGCTGGAAGGAAACTACATGTGTAAGACAACAGGAGGGGGAGAGGAGGAGGGGGGTGGGTGGTGGTGAGGAAGGAGGGGGGGGGTGTGGTGGTGAGACCTGGGGTGTGGTGGTGTGAGGGGGTGAGAAGATGGGGGGGAATTGCAACAATCTTGTAAGTAGTGGGAGAGGGCATTAAGATCAGTATTGCTTGCCATCTACAGCATCTTTTTTCCCTGTGCCCCCCCCCTGCCGGCTGTCCTGCTTTCCGCACGCCCCCTCCCTCCTTAACGTGGTTCTGGGCATCATGACGCCACGTTGCCATAGCAACGTGACGTCGCATGACAGTGTTGCCATTGCAACGCGTCTCCAGATGCCGGCTGAACCATGGTAAGTAAGGTTTTCAGAGGCCTTTGCCGCTTCCCCGGCACTTAATTTAAGTACCTTCCGGAAACGCGTGAGGGGCTTCTGTAAACCCTGCAGTTAATCTCGCGCCCCCCAGTTTGCACACCGCTGATCTACAGTATGACTGCAGGTATGTTATTTATAAATAATCTGACCGTTATGTTATTTATTTATTTTTTAATTTCACTTCAGATTTGCACCATTTAATATTATATTTCGTCAAAAATGTTGGGAGGGCGCTCAATCCCCAAACCTCTCACCAGAATTTTTTTTTACAAAATAGAATATGAAATGGTGCAAACTTGGAGTGAAATTTTTTTTTTTTTTAATTGCGTAACTGTCCATTTTATAAATGACGTACCTCCCCATCGGCTTTTTGAGCGCACCGCGTTTTTCACCATTGTATCCAGTATTTTTGGAGAAGCCACCTGGCAACCCTACTGCCATTACCTCTCGGCTTCATCTGTCTCAGGCCTCGTCCATTGTGTACAGCAACATTGAAGAAAGCAAAGGAGCACAGCTGGTATAAAGATCCACAGGAAGAGTCTTATAGAAAAAATGAAGGGCACAACTCCAAGCTAAAACTGAGGGTAGTTTAATGTATAAGTGCACAGGGACAGAAACACAGCCCACACACCAACGCGTTTCGTCCCAGGGGACTTTATGAAGGTGTATCACATAAACATACCACCTCCACCTTTATTATCCCCGTTTCGCGCCAAAACCACCCGTTTGAGCATACTGCGCATCCAATTCTCGTCCATTGTGTAAACAGGCGCGCTGGCACTCCAGTGCTGCGCCCTACTCTGCCGTGCTTTTCCTGGCTGGCTATGTGCGTGCGCGGACCGTTCACGTGACGCGCTTGCGAGCAGCAAAATCAATTTTGCTTACTCGGCAAACGGCTGAGCGCCGAGCAGGCGCGCCCGCCCACGCAGGCCACGTGCGTTGTCGCAACGTGTCCAGCGTGAGCGCGCGCGCGCCCGCTCAGCACCACCCTGGACGAGGCCTTAGATTGTTATCTTTGGGTTTTTTTTTTTTTTTACATCTGTGTTAAACTCTTGGAATCTCTGTAAATCAGTATCGCTGACCCAAGGAAGAGAGAACTCTCGGAAGCTTGTCTTTACAGTATCAATTGTTAGTCCAAGTAAAAAAGGTATCACCTAATACTGAAGTACTCAGGAATATTAAAAGATGACAAGCACTAGAGTAGATTATTGTTGATGTATATGTTTTTATCACACTACGTTACTAATTTGTACATTTAATTAATACATGTCGCTCTTCTATTTACATTAAAATAGCAAAGCATTTGATAGATTATATTTGTCATGACGTTAAACAAAAAACCCATAATAATGATGCTTGATGCATTGACTGACACATGTATAGATCTTTCTATAGTTTCCATATTCTGTATATTTAAGCAGCAAATAAAATGAGTGTGCTGCTGTCATGATGTGTCTGACTTCTTTCTAATGGTCTGAGGTTTTTATCAGGGCAACGATTGCCTTAAGGCAAAGTTGCTCGCAGTGCATGAAAATTGGACTTGAATGCTCTACAGTTTACAACAATCTCTGTTGCCACCTGTCACATGTTATTTGTCACAGTAGAGCCAGGTTAAAAATAAAAAGCAGAAAGACAAATCTATTACCTACTTTATTTTGCGTTATTTCAGCATGACTGGGCACTACATGAATGCATATATAAAATGCTTATTTGCAATGCTCCTGTAAATGGCATTTCACATTGTGTAATATATATAATAATATATATATTTATTATTATTATTATTATTACCAAAACTGAGATTTTCTTCCTGCATAAAATGTGCCCTAACTGTGTGTGTGTATCTGTATCTAAAGCAACCCCATTTTCCCTCCCATCTCCTTAAACCTTTCGCTCTTATTCTGGTCCCCACCCTCACTCATATCTTTAACATGTCTCTTTGCTCTGGCACTTTTCCTTCTCTTTAAGCATGCTTTTGTCTGATCCCTATAGGGGCCCCCATGCTAACCTATGCACAGACCAGGATTTAACACTAATTTTCCGATCACCCGCCTCAACATTCAAATCTCCCGCTAACTCGGTAGAAGGAGAAAAATTACGACTTAAAGCGGAGAGTTGGCGTGTCTGCATTCGCGAGAGAAATGTTACCATTTTTATTGCTTGCCATGTTATGGAAGCAGAATATTGTAACAGATTCGCGGGAGGCAATTAACGGTTTTGTTGAAGGTACCAATAAATAGAAGTTTATTTTATCGATAATTTAATTTTTTTATTCCTGTGAGTTGTTGTGTAGGCAGGGCCCAGTGCACTGCTTTACCCGGGGGCCTCTAATGCTGTTAAGATGGCTCTGGGTGTAGGGGGAGTGGTACGGAAAAGACAAAGGGTGGATAGCAGGAGAAAATGATTTGGATGGATATCCAGATAAGTGAACTGTATAGACAACCAGAACTTTTAAACCCCTTCGACTCGTGTCAGAGTTTCCCTTATCTGACACCTGATACTGAAACGTGTTCTAGAGTCTGCAATATCTTTGTTTAAGAAGGGATGGTTTGAGGCTTGGGGGTGAGAAGGAAGTCTCCTGTTCAACGGCCAGTAGAGGTAGTAGGTACATACAGAGCCCAGCCAAAAGTAGATAAAAACAGGAAATCCCAGGATAACTCAAAAATATGTATCAATTTTATTGCAAGCTCAACAGCAGAGACGAGATGAAACGCACCTAACGGCCATTAGATGACTTATTTTTAGTCAAGGTAGGGATTGTTGGGAGCAATTAACGGAATGGATAGGTATTTGGGGGTAATATATCATTTAACTCAATGTATCAGTTTGGAATTAATTTCCACTAAGAGCATTGGGGATTGTTGTATATACTGTAGGCTAAATTATTAGTCAATCCATGGCCCCAAGTCTTATAGAATGTATTATGCCTTAGGAATGCCATTCCATTTCCACAATATCATTTAGTCTATCTGAGAGTGGGCATTGTTGAACCATTTTGTTTCTGCCAAGACTCTGCTACGGCACACCTGGCTGCTGTCCGTATGTGGGATATTGGAGACCTGAGGAAGGGCTTTATATTTTCAATTGGCTTGGCCATCACAATTATTACCAGGTCTCAAGTTAGTAGTATTTCTGTGACCTAAAAATACAAAACAAAGAGAAGAAGCGCACGATCCCAAAGCGTAATACATTCTTTAATCTCTTCAAAGAATTACAAATGGAGCCATTATCTGAAGGTTGAAGGGGCCTGGTACATGCGCATCTAACGGGTGTTTACATGCAGGAAAAACGCCCACTGTGTGTGAAGATGCCGATCACATCTCAATCCGTCCTGCTTCAGTCTGTTGACTCGGCCTCTTTGACATGTGACGGGGTGGCCAAAGCGTAATATCCTCCATGGACAGGACTCCATCCAGTCAACGTTCTGTGCGTTTTGTTGCTACAGCAACGTCTCCACACACAGTTGGTGTCTTTTCCTGCATGTAAACACCTGTTGGATTTGCAGGTACCAGGCCCCAATAGCCTCCAGATAAGCTTAAACATGTTTTCTATTGCGTGTTCCATAGCTCTATGTTTAATTATTTGAAGAGCCTGAAGAATGTATTACGCTATGGGAGCATGCGCTTCACTTTTTTTGTATTTTATGGGAAACCAGTCTACCCGGAGAAGCTGTCTGGGGATTTCATTGTTTGTTTTTCCACCGCCGACTTTTATTTTTTTTTTCATCATACTTTGAACCTGTTTGGTAGTGTCTTTTGAAGGTTGAATTTTTATTTTTGGCATATGTAATTCATATTTTTTTAATTTTTTTAAAGAGGGACTTGTTTTTATTGATTTGGTGATAGAAGAGATTTGTCACAGTTCTCAGTTGTCTATATCTGTTGCACGAATATTTGTCACTCGAACATTTTTTACACATTCTGCTCATCGTCAACATTTATTATTATTTTTAAGTTGGAGCTGTCCTTTAACACACCTATTTCTGTGACTGCCTCAATAAGATCAATCACCCTTATCTTGGGGCAGAACCACTATATGTGGGCCATGTTACCCTTTAGTCCAGCATAGAGCTGACGACCCAAGATATGTGTTTTTCAGGGGTTCGGTACCATCAGAATAGTATTTTGTAAATCTTTTCTTTGGTAATCGTGCATATAGAGGTTTGACGCTGGTTCCCATATATCACCCCAGTCATCGTATGAGATCTTGATCTGGAAATTTGATTCCCACTTTGACATATAAGAATCATCGTGACGTTCCCCAATTGGTACCTATTCTTGGTACAATATTGAGATTAGCGCATTTTTTGATATTTTTTAATTCTACATAGATTTTTGTGCACTGGGGGAACACCCGTATGGAAGATAGATGGGTCATAAAGGCGCTTACTTGCAGAAACCTAAATTCCAGGACATACTTGAAAACGAGAGGTAACTCTCAATGTATTACTTCCTGGTAAAATATTTTATTAATAAATAAATAAGTTTGGATGGAGAAAGAGTTCTTGAAAATTGTGTAAAACTCTACCCTTGGCTTCAAGGTTACCGATATCCAAGATTCCACTATCTTTCCTTGTGATCAATCCCGGGGGGAAATCATGACTTTCAAAAAGGGGTGTCAGTTTGGATGAGAGACAATAGTCTATATTTGAGCTTAGCTTTTTTAATGTAAAATCTAGAACTGGTGAGAACTGGTTTAGAGAGAGTCTCCTTAAGCTACCTCTGCAGGGCTGGTAGCAAAAGCGGGGCAGATAAAGTTCACTCTATCCACCCAACATTTAATTCCCTTTCCTAGGTAGAGATGGGCAAATGTTTTTGCCGAATTTGGATCGGACGGTTCCTCTGGTCCGCAGATTTTAGCGAATCAATCTCAAAAAGGGTTATACACATTTTTAATTATTGTTGCCAATATACTCAGTGGATTCCACAACTCGTGGACAAATGTGTAGAATCCAATCCGCGGATTCAGCAATCCGTTTGGTTAATTCCTCGCCCCAGGATAAGATGTGTGTGTGTGTGTGTGTGTATGTTTATATTGGGGGAGGGGGTATTGTGTGTAGGAGTAGAGGGGGATAGTGAGGATTGTGAGGGAGGATGAGAGACTGACGGACATGAGAGTGTTGGGGACCCCCAGAGTTTCACAATCTAATTCTAGGTTTCCTTAACCAAAAAAATATTGAAAACCCCTGCATTAGATCCTCCTGGGATATGTTGGGCAAACCACATTACTTTTCGATATTCTGTTATTTCTGTATCATGCACTGAATCAGGAAAGTGTCCATCCCTCAAGGTTATAGAGCTTAGTATAAAAATAGTAATATTCTTTAGCAACCTGAGTGGGGTTATGTGTACTTTCACCTCTTTCCCACAACACACAAATGCGGTCACCAAATCTTGCTGTTTCTTCCTCTGCCACAATTAAAGTCCTCACAACTACTACTAAAACACTAATACCTGCTCTCTGTTCTCTCCCATATTGATTACTGCACCATTCTTTTATCTCCCTTCCTCACACCTCTCCTTTACAATCTATCCAAAATGCCTCTGCTCGAATCATACTCTTCTGATGTACCGTATATCTGCTTCTGAGATCTATCTGCTGGCTGCCTATTAATCTCCACATAAACTACAACATTCGTCTCATGTCTTTTTGTAAGGCTCTACACTCACTCCTCTGCACCTCCCATACTGTATATCTCATCTCTCATCTCTCGTTACAGCCTTATTTGCTACTTCTACTCAACCTAAGGATATCTAATTTCTGCACCTTTTTACCTCTATCGCCCTCTTGTCTTTAAACCTTGTTCCCTAATCTCTCCTTACCTATGGAACTCCAACACTCAAAATTAGTCAAGCTCTCCCCTTAAAAGAAGCATCTCAAATGATCCAGAAGACCTACACAACTGGTTTCAGATGGATGTTTAATAATGCACTTTTACTCCCTATTGTGTTTAAGTCCCCAAATATACCACGTGGATTGTAAACTCTTTGGGGCAGGTCTTCCTGCTGTACTATGTTGTAATTTGCTAGCTCTTCCTATCCCCACTGTTTGTATTCCCCCCCCCCCCTGTTTTGTAATTTTGTAAAGCACTGTGTACACTGTTGGCACTATATAAGTACATGAAAAAAATACAGATTCACTAAGCTCCGCTAGCCTAACACCTGTTAATCGTACAGTAGCACAGTATTCACTAGAGCAGGGGCGCGCAAAGTTTTTTGGCTGCGCCCCCCCTGTGTCTCGGTCCCTGCGCTTGCGCCCCCCCTCCCAAGTGACCCGGCGTCAAATGACGCGCATTGTCATGACGACGCAGCATGTCACATGACCCTGCGGTGTCATGGCGACGTGAGCAGAAGCCGGCTCAATCCCAGTAAGTACAGGTTGCAGAGGCCTCCCACGGTAACCTGGCATTTAATTTAAATGCCTCGGGGAAGAGCATGGGGCCTCTGCAACCGCCCGCGCCCCTCCTCCCCCCTGAAAAATCCTGTGCCCCCACTGGTAGGTAGGATGTGCTTGAACTGGAAGTCCCAAGGTGCAACTGAGAAGCAGTGATGGTGAAGTCTCAACAGCATAGTCCAGATGACCTCAGCCAAGGCCAACCCAGATGAAATTCACAGTGGGGGACACCAGAACGCACTGCAAGGGCACTGCTACTGTTGTGGATAAAATCCTCAACTCGGCGCCCAGCGCTTGGGGATGTAAGAAGGCAAACCATGTGTACCTCCGTTCAGTCTTCGTATTGGGGCAGGGGCTAGACTGCGTGTCGCACTGACGTTGCTGTAGGACGCTCCATTTACCCTATATCCTTTTATCATCTCCTGGCAATTGTGACTTTGTTTTATTTGTTGCACTTGTCCTTATTTTTTTTATTTTTTTTTGCGCTAATTATTTTGTGTATATATATATATATATATATATAATCTCTCTCGAGAAAGATCCTGCAATAGACAGAAACGTTGATGTAGTTAATACAGCTTTATGAACAGTACTGTACACTACTTTAAGTCCCCTGTGATCCTGGGAGTGCCTGATGATTCATTTCTATTTTATTAATCAACAAGTTCAGTGCACCCAGTCCAGTGATTACTGTGAGTGCTGCTTCTCCTGTGCTGTATTAATAAAACGGATCCCATTATATACAGTATGACATGGTTTCTATAAGACTCGTGGCAGGGTTGGTGCGGATAGCCCAACATATCCCACCAAGATGGCACAATGAAGCCTGCTAGGCGTGTGTGCATGGGTGTTTATATTCCTTGTTTGTAGAAGGTCGAAGCTTATAATACATTGACCCCATTTGTTTTTTGATCATTTGGGTGTGGTTTTAATGTGTAGTCGCAATGTTCTCAGCATTTGCATTGCACTATTAGCTCAGTTATGTCTTCGTATTGTTCTGTGTGCTTAGGTGCATCACGTGATGCTACAGAACTGTGCAAACTCTCTTCTAATCCCGAAAGTAAATAGATTTGGAATGCTAAAGTTGGTGAAATTCTATAAACGTTTTTGCATAGGTTATTTACTAATTCGTTTAGTTCCAAACTCTGATTAATCACCATATTTGTGAAAACAAATGTTAGTACCCTTTTTTTTTTTTTTTTAATGGCAATCTTTTTAACATACAGTATGAGAAAATACATATATGAATATTAATGTTCTCATTCTCTCTAGCACAACAGTTTGGATACAATACCACGATCCGTTATCATGGGCCACAAACAGGACAGATTTTTAGGACAATTCATATGTAATACAAACCAACAGATAAAAGACCACGAGAGACCTCCCAGAACAGAGCTCAATAATGGAGCACATCCTAGGGGCTTTTAAAACTTTATTTTAATACACACATTGTTAATAAATATGAGGGAGCTCTATAGAAAACATATAAGAAATTAAGCAATAAAACGGTACTCGTAACCTATTATCTTTAAAACACATGGGGTGCAACAGTATGGTTGAGATCTGTGTTAATAGTACAGTGACTGAAAATCGCTCCAATAGGAGGTTAAAACCAGAGACAGAACATGAAACACACAGAGCTCAGTGCACATCCAGTGAAACTTATACATGGTACAGTGCCTAAATATATATGTATAGATATCTATTAAATAAAATGGTCTTTTAGTTTAACATTTTGGCCAAAGTGTTGTAAGCCCCTGAGCCACTACACGGCAGACCACATCTCAAGGGTCCTTAACACTAATATAAATTCTTAATAATCTGTGCATTACCAGGAAGAATGATTTATAATAAATCTGTCAAAATTAGTTGCATAGTTCTAAGTCTGAAGCTTTTATTAACCTGTACATTACCAGGAAACGCACTCTGTATTGGATTTGTCACAATCATACTGCAAGCAAGCAAGTTCCCCTGAGAGTGGGAGATGCTATGGGGTGAGCTTTTAACCATTTAAATGTGGGAGGGGGTGAGCTTCAATTAGGTAGGAGGTTGCCACCCTCCAATCAGCTAAGACCAGCTGAACAAGAATTGTAAAACATTCAGGACACCTACAAGCTCATATTGAACCCCCAAAATAACCACAACATATATATAAGCATATAAGTGTCACAGAGGAGTGCTACTGAGCATGGCAATATATATTTAAAACCAGAGACAGAAAATGAAACACAGACAGAGCCAATAGGAGGTTAGCCAGTTTAGAGTCGTCTGAGTATAGCAGTCTCTCTTTGGAGCAGCACTCAATGGCTCTGATAAGGCAAATCAGTATAAGTGTCAGCCCTCAGGGTGATCTTTCCAATGAAATAGCATCTGCTCAATGAAATTCGAAGTATAGATCAAGTACACAGTAAATGACAACTTTAAATAATCCCAAAAGCAATCAAAGGAAGTCTCATTAATGATCAATATATCAATATCTAGCTCAGGATAAGTGCCTGCACTAACCCTCGCAAATCTAGCCCTGCATTTCCATCTCACAACCTATAGCTACATTTACTGGTTGACGTTGCACATCATTACACCTTACGCGTTTCGCTCATTAACGGAGCTTCGTCAGGGGGAAAGCAAACCAAAGAGTCCCTAGTTGCTGGGTTAAATAGTGTATTGTATTTATGGCAACTAATTTTGATGTTCAAATAATCCTTTCTCTGCTGGATCGTAGTGGCTGTAGTAAGCGGTGCGCAAACTTGGGGGCGCGAGCCTGACTGACTGCAGGGGGCGGGGTTTACAGAGGCCCTGAGCGCTTCCCGAAGGCACTTACTTGCTGGGGAAACGGCGAAGACCGCTGTAAACCTCGCTTACCTTGGCTCCGGTTGCTTCTTAGATGCGTTGCCATGGCAACGTGACATCATGACGCCGAGGTGAGAGAGAGAGAGAGGGCAGGGAAAAAAAAGTTTTGCGCTGGTCTAGGTATTGCATAGAAAACCCATAATGGTCCCTCAGATACTCATTCTTACAATAAGATAGTAATCACAGATACAGTACATTAGATCAACGGTGAGCAAACTGGGGGGCGCTCCCTCCAGGGGGGCAGATTTTTTATGGGGGGGGTGCGGGCGGTTGCAGAGGCCCCGCACTCTTCCCCAAGGCATTTAAATTAAATGCCAGGGGATCGCGTGGGGCTCATGCAACACTACACTTACCTTGCTTCACCTGGCTGTGTGACGCGTCACCATAGCAATGCGGCATCAAATGACGCCGCGGGCCATGTGACGTCACATGAACCGCAATGCCATTTAACGCGGATGCAAGGTAGGGGGGGAGGGGCGCGAGAACCAGGCCAAGTAAGACAGGGCCGCAGCAGCAAAAGTTTGCGCTCCCCTTCATTAGATTAACAGAGCTCAATTTCTCAATTTGGATATAGACAATTTCTGACTCTTTTTTATAATTCCCATGAAAGCAAATTGCTTAGTGATAATTAGTTTAATTGGGTTATTTGGTTATTAACTAGGGACCTCTTACAAATCTGGCCCGTTGGTAGCCCTTGAAGACTGATCTTGGACAAACCTGGTGCACCAGATTTTAGATTAAATACATATTGATTTAAGGCAGTCTGTGTTGATTGCCATTTATTAAAAAAAAAATACATACATACTTGTCCGGGAGGAAACAACGCATCTCGCTCTCTGGTAACCTCAGACGCTACAGATTCGGTAAACCATGCTTTCATCACTGAATACTGTACATTATTTTTAGAGTGCAGGATACTAACATTATACAGTAGTGGTTAAACTCACATAGGCATCTTAGGGGATTGCTGCTTTAAGTCTTAGTAACCATTTGCCCTACATACAGTAATAATGTATTACCTGAATTTCCGGTTCTGAAGGGGTACTTGTTCTCCGAATGTACAACTGTGGCATGTGGTGTAAATTTAAGAACTGGCCTTTTGGCAAATTCTTCATAGCAGATAAGTGGTGAAAATGTCTTAAGACCTTGTAGCTCTTTAATTTGTTCAATGCATTGAAGCAGCTCCCAGCAAGGAAAATTACCTACATTTTATTTTTTAATAGGAGGATTCAAGTGTACTTTTGCTTGTGCTATTAAATGTCTATTGCTAACTGTTGTTAACCAAGCAGCACGAACATTTTGCTTTTATAACTTCATATACAGTGTAGCAGGCAAATATTTTTCAACTTTAAAAATAACTTTCTGCCGGGTTTTTATTTTTTATTTTAACATTTTCACAATTAATTCAACCAGTATCTGTCACATTTAAGACCGTCACATGCATGGACTTGATCTTTCCTAAGTGGAGTGACCAATTATTATAGATGCACTCTAAATTTGTAACTGCCCAAACTTCTACAGCATTTACTGTATGTTACCCTTGTGTTTATATTAATGTAATATATATGTATGTGTGTATATATAATGTTTTTTATTTTATATGTAGCATTGTATAAAAATGGTATACAGCTCTTTCTCATGCTGGCAATAAAGCCTGGTAATTATGCAGGATTGCCAGCAACAATCATGGAGGTTTGCCCTCACAACCTGGTGAGGTGTCATATGTACACAAGGGGTGGTAACATGCTCTGTGTCCACTGTTAGTGACACCAGAGGTGTGGCTGTTTTCTGAGTCTATATAAGACACAGCACTGCCTAAAGTTAGTGTGTTATGACTAAGTTCCGGAGGTCTGCAGCAGTTACGGCTGTCAGATCCAATTAAAATTTGTCCTACACTGTGGTCAGGGATCTGACACAGGTGGTGATCTCCCTTAGGGGAGAGGTGATCCAACTCCATTCAGAAAAGATAAGAAGGAACTTCTGAGAGGGATGCACTTCACCAAAATGAGCGGCTAGACCGACCGCTATGAGGGGCAGTCTGCCTGAACGTGCAATAAAGATGCCCAGTTTCACCAGACCCTTGCTGTGTGAGAGTGAAGTTATTACACAGAAGGAGGCACCTGAGAGGAGGTCCCCATCAGACACTTCTCCCTGCAGCCGCAGAGATCCTGATGGGGTGGAGGCGCTGCATCGGATGTGAGTAAGACTCAGACCATACTACCTCAGATGCCTGTCAAGCTGATATCCCCATACCAACCCAGCGGGAGACTCAGGAGTCCTGTAAGCCAGCAGGTGCACCACACACTATACATACATGTAATGGGGCTAGTAGACCACAGGGGCCAATGTGAGATTGGGTGGGGGCCCGTAAAACCGTTACAAATTGTCCGAGCATTTTGCTCTGGAAAAATATATGTAAGAGCTAGCATTATTCATTTATAGAACTTAAATCCCCTCACTTACTGAACATACATAGAGCAATGCACGGCAAGATTAACTGTGCAATTAATCTGTCTCAAAGAGTGGAATTTGCCATGACCTGGAGATAGGGAGATATGACACGCACCAGTTTTAGAAGGTGGAGTCCTACCTGCGGCAAGAAAATAAATCCAGTCATTCGAGGCGGTAGCTAAATACATTAAACAATGTGCTGATCCGGTCAATAAACATTCCTTGGATACCCTGGGCTTATTTGTAATCATGAGTACTAATTAAATTACTGTCTAATCCTCCCGTCCCCTTCCTCGTAATAAGCTAAAATCTTGTGTCTTGTTAGGGGTTATCGAATTTGACACTGTCACACTTACTATTGCTGCTTTAGGGTTTTGAACAAGCAATTTAAAAACTGCAGCAATTGCCCAATAAGGATTCCAGTTACATTATAATTGGGGTGTATTTGCAAATTTGTCCCCTGCACATTTTTATATTATCTATTTGTTCACAGAAAATATATATATAAAAAAAAAAATTACAAAAATACCTATGTACTAGGAAAGAAAAGATATGCACACTTATTATCTCTCTTGTTAACCTAATTATTTATTTGAATTAAGAAAAACTAAATTGCAGCAAATAAGCGGTCACACTGGGTATATTTATAGTATATTTAAGACTTGAGTAAAAACTTGTAATGCTAACTTTCTAGGTTTTTGTGCAAATTTGTGTCCACTTTGTACGAGTTCTAAAATAATGATTAAAATATAATTAATTGCATTTGAAATTAGATTTTCCTCCAGAAATATTCTCTAGTAAAAGTTTATATACAAAGTAGCTGAAGTGCTCGGCTTCACAGAGTACTCTGGAGTCGTAAAGCCCGGCTTCGAACGAATCTCCTTGCCCTCTCCCCTATCCTTCCTCCCTTTCCTACCTCCTCTCGTCCACTTCTCAACACCCCCTACTCCCCTTATATCTCTCACCCCCCATCCCTTTCCTTTATTACCTTTATGATGGCCTCAATTCTTGCCGCCTCTCCCTCCTCCTCCAGCATTCTTGGTTTCTTCTCTCTTTCTTCGTCAGCTATAAAGTTTACATAGAAAGCAATCTGACTCTCCTTATCTGCCACCAGGCTATGTGTATTATTATGTCACCAGTATGCCACAGATACGTTGCCTACCAGGTACAACACCCAGTGATTTGCTCTGCTTGAGAAATTGTAATAACTGTAACGTTCCCCTTTGAATTTTTCAAGAGAATCCAAACTATGACATTTCGCCTTATTTTGATACATAAAGTACGGTAATCCTTCCAAAAGTGGTTGTTCTAGATCACGCCTGCACAATATGCGGCCTGCCTGGACTTCCTGTGCGGCCCGCGATGCCTCCCCCCCCCCCCATCCCGCTCTGCAGACACAGGAGGGAAGGAGCGCCTGCATTTTGACACACTCCCCACCCCCTTCTGAGCCCGATCTGCCGACACTTTGAAGGAGCGCTAGCATCGTGATTCCCCCCAACCCCCTGAGCCCGGTCTGCCTATTAGGGAAGGAGCCAGCAGTTTGATGCGATCCCCTGCAGGCAGAGAGGAGAGAAGGAACAGAGCTGAGGCCGGTCTGACTGCAGAGGGTGGGGACGGGTTTAGTGACAGCGGGCGGAGCCTGTTAGTGAGAGCAGGAAGTGAGGTGCCTGCTGCCAGGGCCCAAGATGGCTTCACCCCTCCTCCCCCAGCCATGCTCCACAGTGAAAGGTAGGACACCCCCCCCCCCCTGCAGCTGCTCCTCAGAGCCAGTGTCAGTGTCAATGTGTCAGTCTGTGGCAGTGTCAATGTGGTAGTGTCAGTGTGTCGGTCTGTGCCTGTGCAGGTCAGTGTCGGTCTGTGCCTGTGCAGGTCAGTGTCGGTCTGTGCCTGTGCAGGTCAGTGTCGGTCTGT
Organism: Ascaphus truei; assembly: GCF_040206685.1. NCBI lineage: Eukaryota > Metazoa > Chordata > Amphibia > Anura > Ascaphidae > Ascaphus > Ascaphus truei. The sequence continues at coordinate 34,450,109 of NC_134486.1, forward strand.
GCCTGTGCAGGTCAGTGTCGGTCTGTGCCTGTGCAGGTCAGTGTCGGTCTGTGCCTGTGCAGGTCAGTGTCGGTCTGTGCCTGTGCAGGTCAGTGTCGGTCTGTGCCTGTGCAGGTCAGTGTCGGTCTGTGCCTGTGCAGGTCAGTGTCGGTCTGTGCCTGTGCAGGTCAGTGTCGGTCTGTGCCTGTGCAGGTCAGTGTCGGTCTGTGCTTGTGCTGGTCAGTGTCTGTGCCTGTGTGTGATGATGTGGAAGGGGAGTATTATATGTGAGGGGGAGAGGTGGGGGTGTGAGAGAGAGGGGGAGTCTCGCAAAGGCTGCCGACACTGGGGGGGTGGGGGCAATGGAACAGTTGTCTTGAGCCCCAGGAAAGCACTCTACGGCCCTATCTGGTATGACCATCCTCATATCTCCCCCAGCACCCCTCATCATCACCCTCATATCTGGGTTGTGGGGGGGGGTGGCGGGTGATATGATGATCTGTGGGAGGGGGGGGGGAGAGAAGAGAGAAGATATGATGAGGGTGATGATGATGGGTGCTGGAGGAAATATGATGATTTTACCTGTGCGGCCCAAATCAGTTTTCTTTGGAGCAGTTACACGTTACAAGTTGTGCAGGCCTGTTCTAGATCTTGAAGTTTGGGGCGTACATAATGACACGCAGACAAACATTCTGAAATATATAGTAGATTTGGTACAAGTCTTGTGCTAATATAGACTACTGTACATACAGTTAGTATGTTATCTGTTATGATATACAGTCTTCCGGTCAGGACAAAGACAGTGGACATTGTATTTAGTTCAGTTCTAACTGGTCGGACGTTTTCTTGTTCTGTTTTTCATTTTGCTTAACTAAAAAGCAAACGTGAATCTCAAAGTATTTTACGTCTGGGTTCCTGAAAAAGGTAAAAAGAATAATAAAGATAGGCTTGTGAACCAAAAGTATACTTGATATACACACAGAACCGAGATGTCAGTGAGCACGAGAAAGATGGTGTAATGAAGTCTGTGATCTGACGGTCAGATTCACTGTTGCACAAGGTATTTGGTTTGCACTAATCCTGTTCACTTCAATGGCAAGAGCCACACACCTGAATTTGAATGCGATTTTAGTAGCAATGTCCACAACTAAATAAATGACAGTCGGTGGAATGATAACACTTAACCCATTGTGAGCTTGCAATGTTTTACAGCAGTGATAGCTCCTACATTGCTGGAGCATTAACCAATTTGCTGCCGGAAATTTGTTCAACAAAGCAGTTCACCTCCACTGAAGCAAATAACATTGTCTCACCATCTTTTATAAAATGCATGGTGCTTCTTTTCTGGGATACACGCACAGTATGAAATACAGAGTAGTGGTGAGTACTGTAGCTATTTTGAAAAATGACGTTAACCAACCTTACCATCTGCGAGCTCGACTACAGTATATTGTAACAGGTTTCATTTCTGCTAGACTTTTTTGTTGCAATGTAAATAAATGAGCTAACAGAATCTGGAGGAACAGGTTTTATTTATACACAATCACTGAGCAATTCTTTTTCCCTCCCGTGTCAGACAGACTGGTTGATCTGTGTAGATCTATAGATGGAAATCTTCCTTTCAAGACTAACTTGAATATATTTGTAGAATTACTATAGCAAAAAGCGATGGGAGATGCCATATCCTCACACACAGAAAGTTTTCTGACTGTGATCCATAATGTAGTCTATTCTTAGGCCTTCCCCAGAAAGAAAAAGACATTTTGTATTTTGTAAAGAAGTTATGTGTAGCAGGGTCCCCTACCTTGCCTCCGGTGCAGGGGACTGATCAGCTGTTTAGCTGGCAGAGCTCTGCGCAATTGGGAAGTGGCGGCGGCCATCTTGGCATTTCAGGACTACATGTCCCAGAAGCCTTGGGTGTGTCACATGAGCTATTTTAAAGAATCGGGAGTAAGCGGCCCTTGGAGAGACTCCTGATATACACCGCGGGGCCAGAAACACCAAGCTGTCTTGCAGGAGCCGGCGAGAGGACGTTGTGTCCAGGTAGCCAGTACTCTGCCCCAAGGCCCCAGTTAAGCCCGATCCCCACATATTGGAGTATTGTAGGGAAGGCCCCAGATAGGGACCCTCCCATTAGACCTGTAGCAGCCCTACTGCGCCGGTGGACAGATGTCAACGCGGCGGCCTGCGGCCTTGGACAAGAGCTGCACGTGGCAGCACAGAGGTGGAACCCTCCGGCTGGGGATTCACCGCAGACCGCTTCCTGGATAAGGTGTGAGTGGAGTTGTGTAGGAGGCCCCACTGTGTGGGACCTGATCCAGCATCTTCATCTCAATATTCCCTGGTCTGGCCTGTGACCAGGAAGATACCAACGTGCACCTACACATCACGGGGGGGGGGGGGGATGTAGCGCTACCTCACACTTGGGTGGGATTGCTGGTGTGGACACCTGGGATTATTGGTGCCACAGCACCCTCAGTAGTTTGGGGGAACCACTCATGGTGTGGGCTACTGCCTTATATTGTATTGGTGTGATCTACTGTGTTATCCTGTTATAGTAAATACGAGTTATATGATACATTGGTTGTGTTAGTATTATTGCTATTGTATTGGTTCATATGAGGAGCAAATCTTGCCTTCGCTGGGATCCTCATAGGTGGAGGCGCTGCAGTGAGAGAGAGCTCACCCCAGGCTCCCAGAAGCGGAGGCTCAGGCCTTCTGTGAGCATACATGTAATAGCAGCACGCGTAATCGCCCACAGTTTCCATAGGTGTAGGGAAAGGGGGCTACAGATGCATATTTATTTAATGTGGGAAAGCGTTTGCAGTCCCACCAGGATGTGGTAGTTGGAAGGTACAAATGCGCCCTTCTCAAATTCATACCAAATAAAAATGTCACAAGAAAAACTTGAGGATTTATGTTGCATTTTGATGGTGGAAGCTTTTAGGAATTGTATTCTGGTGTGTTTAGTTTTTTTTTAAACTTTTTAGGGTTTGTTCAATTCAGGGGAGCTGATAACATACCTTTCTATGCAGAATTCATTTCAGGGTCTACACTGGGGACCCAGGCCCGCAAGACATTCTACTGTAGAAGAGGGATTCGGTACTAGGACCCCTACTTTTTAACTTTTTTATTAATGACCTTGAGGTTGGCATAGAGAGCAAAGTCTCCATCTTTGCTGATGACGCTAAATTGTGTGAGGTAATAGAATCAGAGCAGGCTGTAATTTCTCTCCAGAAGGATTTGGAGAGATTGGAAACGTGGGCAGGTAAATGGCAGATGAGGTTTAATACAGATTAAGCTAAGGTTATGCGTTTGGGAACCAAGAATAAACAGACGACGTACAAATTAAATGGGGATAAATTAGGGGATTCCTTGATGGAGAAGTATTTAGGCGTGCTTGTACAGTAGATAGCAGGCTAAGCAATAGTGCCCAAAGTCATGCAGTACCTGCAAAGGCAAACCAGATCTTATCTTGCATTAAACGGGCAATGGATAATAATAATAATGGAAGGGAAGTAAACATAATTATGACCCTTTTATAAAGCATTAGAAAGACCACACTTTGAATATGGAGTACAATTTTGAGCACCACTCCTTGGAAAAGACATTATGGAACCAGAGAGAGTGCAGAGAAGAGCCGCCAAATTAATAAAGAGGATGGACAATCTAATTTATGAGGAGAGGCTAGCTAAATTAGATTTATTTACATTACAAAGAGGCGTCTGAGAAGGGATATGATAACTATATACAAATATATCTGGAGACAGTACAAGGAGCTTTCAAAAGAACTATTCATCCCAGGGGCAGTACAAAGGACTAGGGGTGATCCTTTAGGGTTGGAGGAAAGGGGATTTCACTAGCAACAAAGGATGGGGTTCTTTACATGGAGACTGATAGCAGATACATTAAATTTGTTCAAAAAAGGTTGGACATCTTTTTAGAAAGGAAAGGTATCCAGGGATATCCCAAATAAGTAAACATGGGAAATATGTTGATCCAGCGAGTAATCTGATTGCCAATTCTTAGAGTCAGTAAGGAATTTATTTTTTTCCCCTTATATATCATTGGATGATATGTCACTGGGGTTTTTTATTTGCCATCCTCTGGATCAATATATTGAAAGTATAGATATAGGATAAAGTATCTGTCGTCTAAATGTAGCATAGGTTGAACTTGATGGACACATTTCTTTTTTTTCAACCTCATCAACTATGTAACTATGTAATACACAAATATGTGCAGTACACATAGTTTAATATCAAGAAATTGGTAGTTTTGCGACCAGTGTTTTTGTACATCCAGTACAATTGTTGCAATGTTGCTTCTCTCATCTAAAGCAGGGGAGTGCAAACATTTTTCCCTGCGCCCCCCTGCCGGCAGTTACCCTCTCTCCGCGCCCCCCTCCCCCCCTCTTATCCTTGTGGCGGCGTCATGTCACATTGCCATGGCGACGTGTGTAATAAGCCGCCGGAGCCAAGGTAAGTGAGGTTTACAGAGGCCTTTGCCGCTTCCCCGGCACTTAATTGAAGTGCCTTTGGGAAGCGTGCGTGGCCTCTGTGAACCCCACGCCCCTCAGTTTGCGCACCGCTGACCTAAAGCCTACTAGCTACAGTGTCATGTATAGATGTCCAAATATGTGAATCCCAGATCAAATACAGATTTTGGTTAAACAGTCCCATCTATAAACCTTTTAAAACACTAGTTGTTTTATTCTTAATATATACATTATATAATTTCAAATAACTGAAAAGAGCCTCTGTTTTTATGGTGACATCTAGTATACATATATAAATTAGCCATACTTTTCTTAAAATATACTGCTGCTTATTGTATTTCGACTTGCAGTGTTTACTTACATGGTACCAATAGAACCACTGTACTTTGAATGTTAATGGACGTTTGCTGGAACAGAATAATCTATAGAAGCTTTGATAGTTTGGTTTGTTTGTCTTTTTACAAAGAGTGATACATTGAGATATACATTTTGTTTTCAGATACACCTTGAATAGGTAAGCAGGACGTATTCCACTTTTAATATAATTATTTTTTTTGCAGTTGGCTATTTATATGTATTTAACAGCAATGGTGCCTATCAGTGGGGCACTCTCGCACGGAAACTCCAATTGACTTCAATAGGAAGTTTCCGTGCGCTAGTACAACTATTGGCAAAATTGCTGTCTTAATGTTCATAGTCTCCTTGCTGTGTACAAAGTGGAAGAAATAGCGGTGCATCTGCTGCTGCTGAAGATCACTTTTGACCAAAAAACTGCAAAGAACTAGGTGCAAAAAAGTTTATTAAAGGCACATTAAAAACAGCAAAATACGGCCAATACGGGCCGTCACGTCACAGTTGGGAGGGTACCTTACCTCTCACTGATGCAGTCAATACAGCCGGCGGTTCCCCTGGGTTGGTGCATAATACGTCACCAAGGGGGTGTGACGCCTCCTATTGGAGGAAATAGCGGAGCGTTATTAAGTGAAGGGAGGGATTCATGGGTATTTAAACATACGATCGGTTGTACATACACTGGCGACACACTTTATTCGAGCTCGGCTAGTCCCACGAATTCGGGTATACCCGGGTGTATTGAGGTTTGTGACTGTTTTCTGCCCGAGTGCATTGAGTTATTTTCCAGGCAGGGATTGAAGCATTTTATTCCAGCTGGCTGCAATACTGCACAGTATATATATATATATGTATATATATATATATATACTGCTTTACAATTCATGAATTTATGCCATCTGGTAGACACGCGAAGCATTGCAGCCTATTAAATCCTAATCATTATCATTTAACAAATCAGCCGCCCATCAGCCAGGCATGAACCCAGGCTGGGAAGGCAAATGCAACGGGGCTTGTCAGAGGTGAGGAGCGGCGCATTCCAGGTATCTGCCAGGTACATACCGGGTATTTGCTCGAATAAAGTGTGTCGGTGCAGTACTTACTCTTTGATAAAGCGTGGGGTTCCACGTGAATCAGAGGTATTTTTTGCTGTTTTTAATGTGCCTTTAATAAACTTTTTTGCACCTAGTTCTTTGCAGTTTTTTGGTCAAAAGTGATCTTCAGCAGCAGCAGATGCACCGCCATTTCTTCCACTTTGTTTGCAGATACTTCAAGGCAGGAGCACGCCGACAGGACCAGGAAATCCCACAAGGTCAGCAGTGAGTAACTTTAAACTCGTTACTTCATTCATGTGATCAGTCCACCCCTTATCACCATATAAGATATACCTACAGCAGGCTAGTGGTGTGTTTATGGGAATTTCTTGCATTTATGGACGTATGGAATCCTGTGTCTTATAAACTGTCTATGGCTATGAAGAGGTTAATGATTTAAAGACAAAGTCTTCTCCCAGTGAGCATCACAGAAGGGGGGTACCCCTTTTTTCCTTGTATCCTTGCTGTGTACAACATGACTCTTCAACTGGCGGCCTACCGAATGTGGTCCGCAAATGGCCTTGTGCACTCTGCTTCTAATCATTTAGTTCAAATTGCTTAGGCCCACCTTTGATTTATGATTATTTTCAAAATTTTGCAAGTCTTTAAATGTATCTTAAAACACATTAGAATAAGCTTGCGGCCCATCTACTGTTTGCTGATCTGGCCTTTTTTTGAAGACTACTGTAGTTGAAGAACCCTGGTGGAGAACTTTTTGTGAGCGCGGTGTCAAGCCAAATGTTCGACAACGGAAAGACATTTTCTTGTAGGTTTTTGTTCTTCCAGTTTTTTCCAAATATTCTAAGCAATACACGAATGTATTTCAACAATTCAGATAAAGGCAAACTCACTCCTCTATATGGCTTCATAAAATTCTAATAAACTAGATTAACATTGGGGCAGAAGAACCGTCATTGTCTTTTTTTTTTTTTTTTAATTTTCATCAGTTGGGCAAATAAAGAATTCTAAGCCACCTGTTAGCATTACATCATTCGTTCCCAAGAACACAGTTGCACGAAAAGCATTAAACAAAGTAGTTCTTCTTGTATTGTTTGCACTCAAAGAGCTGATGTCATGCCAACTGATGTCATTGTATGCTTTTGTATTGCTGCCTTAGTAACCAAGCAGGTGGGAAGCCTATAGCTGATGTCATCGCAGAGAATAAAAAAAAAAGAGGTGTAAAAAATCAAGAAGTTTGTTTTAAATAACAGTTGGTTTTCTAAATAGCAGCTAGCACCAATTGCTCTTGAGTGCTTCTAGATAGTAAAGTACACACAGCACTTTTTGTGCTTTGTGGCAACTGTATCAGCATGTATTGGATAATGTTTACATTTTAATTATGGATGATCTCTATGTGGTTATTCATTTGCGTGTGTGTGTGTGTGTGTGTGTGTGTGTGTGTGTGTGTGTGTGTGTGTGTGTGTGTGTGTGTGTGTCTGTCTAGTAAATAGAATATCTTTATCTTTCCGTTTAGCCATTCTAGAGAAAGTTAGTCTTGTATTCATTAAAAAAAAAAAAAAACTTATTTTGGAAATTGGTCAACTGGAACTGCTCCCTTTCTGTGCCCATACACAGCATGTACACAAGGTCTCCTAATTTATGGTACCAATTCATCTGTCACAGTCTAAAAAAGTCTGTATATTACATGAGAAGCTTAAACTTTAAAGGCTCTTTGTCAAACTCTCCTAGATGTGAAAAAGTGAGTAAACGGGAACGGGCAGTGCCTTTTTTTATGGAAGAAAAGACTATTGTGGTCAGTTTGATTTTTTTTTTTTTATTCTTTACTATATCTTTTTTTTTTTTTTTACCATTATTGCTTCTCATTTGGTGCATGGTATATGTTTTTTGTGTGCTCTTTATGCCCCATTTCATAGCAATAAGCCCTCGTCCTGCTTTGAAGGGGTTACGGTTTGCTTGATGTGCTATGTCTTTGTTCATAGCAGGTACAGTACTTGGTGATTTAAGAATAATTTTATTTCAGCTCAAAAAGTGAGATGCAATCAGCACTAAATAATTGTAATTATTTACAGCTGCTAGCTCTTCCTCATTTTTTTAACCAACGCCCTCAGTTTAGACTTTTGAGCAGAGTTCACCCTCTCATGTCTGGGCGTTTCCCTATTTGACAATAAACTGGAAATCCCAAATCTCTTAAATGAGTCACTTCTAGAGATGTGTGAAACTGTCCCAACTGTGTTCACACCATATTTATTTATTTTAAACGTTATTTTACAAGGGGAGGAGTGACCTTCCAAAACACTCCTCCATACAACATGTGGAGAGATGGCAGAGATGCCTGGGAAATAAACAAACTTACATATGCAAATGTGCTTCTCTCCCAGGTATCGCCGGTTGGCACTCTTCTTCATACATATTACTGTACATGGGCTTCCGCCCTCTATCTTTCCATTTCACTTTAGATACCTTGGTTTTTTTTTGGTTTTTTTTAACACTTTCTGGGATTTATGTTTTCATTTATACATAATAGTATAATAGTATAATAGTAGTAGTTTTTCTTGTATAGCGCTGATGGTGTACGCTGTGCTGCACTTAAAATTTTGCAGGCATGGTGAGCCCCTGCCCCTGCCCCATAGAGCTTACAATCTAATTATTCTTTTTTGGCATCTGAGGCAAGAGAAAGTTAAGGTGACTTGGCCAAGGTCACAAGGTACTGATACTAGCTTTTGAACCAGTGCCTTTTACTCACTGAGCCACTTCAGAGGGGAAGAGATGTCTGTATTTGGCTTATTGAATGGCCATGAATCCTTCTATCCGTGCCATGTGGATGTAGAAGATGGTGCTTACATACAGTAAAGAAGGATTACCATAACAACCATATAGAATTGATAAGCCTAAGATACCTAGTGACTGGAATGGTGTCAGACACAACAGGACTAGACCCACAACCACTGCTTTTCTAAGCAGCAGTTCTAGCAGTGAGAGCTAAAACATCGCAATCTCCTGCATCTTCCGCAGATCGCAGTGAAGCGCTGTGCATGAGCCGCCACCCCGCCGGGCGCGCGTGCTACAGTGCAAACTGGGACTGCGGCCTTAAAGCTGTATATATATATATATATATATGTGTGTGTGTATATGTATATATGTATATGTATTTATTTTTCCCATTCAATATGTGCATCGATACAATCTGCACACTGACAAGTGATTACCTAAGCTGCAGCTCGATCCGTTCTCCTGTAATCGATCGCTTGCTCCGGGTTATTTAATTCAGTTCTTGCACAGCATTCTGGGCAATGTACTCCTGGAATATGATTGACTGACTGGGCAGTTACTAGATACAACTGATGCACTGCTAGAGAGAGGGCGGGGCTCAAGAGCCAGAGCCTATCAGAAGGGGAAGGGAACTGTCAGTTTGGAAATGCTTCCTAGATTATTAACATTTGAATGATCACGTGATGAAGTCACACGAACATTCACAGAAGTACATTTGGGGTGCACATCACAATAAACATTTTTAATTTTAACATTGCTATAGTGAAAACCAAGGTGAAAAAGTGATAAATAAAAGGTGAATAAAATATTAAAACACGTTGAGCTGATGGTCTTGACCCAAACAAGAGTATTCAAGTATTGCACAGTCACTGACTGCCTGAACTATGACGTACCTCCTGCCTGATTGTAATAATAACAGGTTCAAACAGTTGGCAATTCTTATCATGTATATGGACAGCTAGAGGAATGGCAACAACAACATAATGTGTTAACACTATATATGACTGCAACCTCTAGCTGTCCATATAAATGGTAAGAATTGCTAACTGTTTGAACCTGTTATTATTACAATCAGGCAGGAGGTACGTCATAGTTCAGGCAGTCAGTGACTTTGTGCAATACTTGAATACTCTTGTTTGGGTCAAGACCATCAGCTCAACGTGTTTTAATATTTTATTCACCTTTTATTTATCACTTTTTCATCTTGGTTTTCACTATAGCAATGTTAAAATTAAAAATGTTTATTGTGATGTGCACCCCAAATGTACTTCTGTGAATGTTCGTGTGACTTCATCACGTGATCATTCAAATGTTAATAGTATTGACTTCAGTACATAGGTAGCACTCACTTAGTGTTATTTAACACTTGTCAATTGTACTAAATTGTGGATTTGATAGTGAGCAGTGTGCAATACTTTGTGTTGTAGATGCTTCCTAGATTAGAAACATTAAAAATGTCTTAAACATTTTTTTTATTTTTAAATGCTACAAGTATTTTCGCATAGTACAGAACTGATTTATTTTAAAAAAAACACATGTAGGATATTGCTTGAACTGCTGCTTTAATGCGCCAATCTGCAGAGCAGGCAGGTAGTGTAGCTGTCACTCGCCTCCAGAGCCTTCAAATAAACGCCCGCAAATGCCTAGTCATAATCTCTGCACTCACTCCAGCTCTGTGCTTAGTCAGCCAAAGGACCACTACATTTTTCACTTGGGTTTCATTGACAGAGGTAAGTAGTAGGGTCTTCTAGAATACGAGTGTGAAGATAAAATCAACAACCCAAATCAATATTTGATAGTATTCAAATATCTTGCACAAATATACAGTATTTGCCATGCAGTACTTGGATTAACTCGCACTACTTCCCTTCATTCACTCTCTAACACAGTCTGTTTTTCTTATGCGTCTTCCTCATTGTATTGTATGTCTTTATTTATATAGCGCCAAAAGTGTACTCAGTGCTTCACAAAGAATACAGTTGTAACGGTGATTCCCCCACCCAATCTCACATAGGGTCTCCTAAGGGAACTGGATCTCTGGTTACATGTTCTGGTTGGTGCATACCTGCTGGTAACAGGGGGCCCCGAGTCTCCCGCAATGTCATGGGGATAACAGGACAGGCTTCCATCTTGTGCAGCCCCCAGTTGTGTGGGATAGAGTACCTGCAAAAGAATTGTCTCTCTCTCCCAATATACTCCACTCTCAGGCAGGAGATAAAAGCAAATGGTTCTTTATTGTCCTTTCCTTTTTAGCAGCAATGTCTTTGGTACAGCACACAGCACATCTTAAAGATGTTCACCTCCAGGATGTTCCTAAACACCACTCCTAGTCAGTACACTATGAGCTGTCTCTTGCTCTTCTCTTACTCCTTTGTGGAGCAAGAGGAATATGTCTCCCCTCTCCCCTAAGGGAGGGCCTTCAGCTTACCAGAACCCTGGCAGCCTACTGAGATTCGACCTCCTCTCTCAAAGCTAGAGAGGAACACACTAAAACAGGAAATGGTAATTTTTTTAGTACAGATCCAGTAGTCCCACCCCTGTGCCCTTGACTGACACAAGGCATGAGCACTGCCTTTTCTGACCAACTGAATTACAGTGGTTGGGGCAAACCCATTTTAACTCCTGGCAAAGCTGCCCTTACCAGGGATTATTGCACAGGAGGAGGACAGAATAATAGCCCAAACCTACCAGGGCTATACTGTACAGGGAATTCTAATAATACAATTATAATAATACAATAAGTGCAGCAAAATCAGACAATAGGAAAGGAAATTCCTGCCCCGAAGAGCTTACAATCTAAGAGGTTTGATGGGGAACTTACAGAGACAGCAGGTAAGGGAGTAAGTGCTGTAGATGGCAGTGTCTGGTCACAATGGGTGGTAGGAGTGACAGTGTGGGACAGTAACCATAAGTGCAGGCTATTGTGATGCTTTATTTGTGGTGCAAGTTTTAAGGTAATCTTAAAGTATTAAAATGAGAGGGTTAACACAATTTACAGGGGAAGAGATGGCAGGGAGGCATGGGTGAAATCAGGTGTGTATGTCTGGGTTTAAGCTTAGGGGAGATCCCCAGCAGTAGGAAGGAGTAGATAGAGGGTTTGAATAGAGGGTTTGTGTGGGTGTTTTTTATTGAGGGGTAAAGAAGTTGATGGAAGACAGGTGTATAAATAATTGTGAAATGGGGAAGTTGGAGAGAACAGACATTCACCAAGAAGTGAGGAAACAGTAAACAGAAAAAGCAATAGGGAGGGCATAGTGAGATGCAGGAGGTGAGACTTCCCAGGTACTGGTGGATAGAAGGAGTACAAAGAACCACAGCTTTTCGAAAGTTAAGTTCTCATAGTTGCAAAGTTGTTCAGAGTCTGCTTTCATACACTGGTCACATTTCTTGGTAGCTGAGGTGCTGCTACCACTTTAGCCTCCTATAATGTATTGGTCCAGTCCGAAGTGGAGAGAAGTCCTTCTCAGTCTTATTTGATTCCTGTCTATACAACACATAATCTGGAGGAACAAGTTTCCTCTCCCACATTTAACACTATTATGACGAGGGCCAGTTTTGCTGCTACAAAAGCGTGCAGATATGTCAAAGCTGGAAAATTGCAAAACCGGGACATTTTTTGACAGCCTTTGGCAATTCTGGGAGATTTGTCAAACAATCAAGTAATCCTTCAATCTAAAATGTGCCTTTTATATGCCTTGCAAAGCAAAAAATGTTGTTCATGGAGAATTAATTCTCTGATGTGCTTCATGATTTGACAGTAGGAAACGCGAGGAGTGAAATGTATCAGCAAATGTTGTCGAGGCAGAAATTGGCTTTAATTCCCAGAAAACTAAAAGTCATGAAAGGATTTAATTACTTGAAAATAATTGTTTGCAAAATAAAGAGGAAAAAAAAGAAAGAAAAGAGCTTTGATGTGGACATACTAACACCTTTACACTACTGATCTTTTTGGGGGGGGGGGGCTGGGGGGATGGCCAATACAAGATGAATCTGCATTCAAATTAGCCTTCTCTTTGCTTGTGCCTATGTACAAAAGGTACATGTTAGGTGGGAGTTTTGCAATTGTAAGTTTGTCTTTCCAGAAATGAGGACTAGCTATCAGACCCAGAGGCTGCACACTGGGTACTTGCTCAAGGAAGTCTAAATGCCAAGCATAGTTTTACATATAGAGCTTTGAAAGACATACTGAGAGCGGAGGGTGAACATATTTAGATGCAAGAATAGATTTGAGCTGGGAGGCCTTAAATAAGATTTTCTTTTTTTAGGATTTGCGATTGAATATGAATGCCACAAATCCAGGACACGCAATGGTCCGTGTTTCCAGCCAGATTTACTGCCCCAGTGGTTTACCTACAGTACTAAAGTAATCTTCTCTTGCAAACACAGATCATATTTTAGATTTCTCTGTATTTAAAGATACAGTCCTTTGAAGCAAATAAAATAAATTATTGAAATGAAATCACAAAATATCTTCTATAATATAATTATTTAAGGTAGAGGCTATTAAGGCACTTGTTCCGCCTTACTTACCTGGCAGCTATATAAAATAGATTCTTTAGCTTTACTTTAAGCTGATTTTATGTCAGTTTAGCCCTATTTTTCCAGCCTGACCCTTACAGTAATCCTAACCAGCACGCACTGAGCCCTAATAATCTGCTAGAAAATCATTGTCTGCTAAATAAGGGAGATAGAGAAAGTTATAGAGCTGACGGCCAGGTAAATAGATACTGCAGAGGTAAGTGTGATTAAATAATAGAAGCATCACCATCCACCAATTTAATATGTAGATCACAAGAGTTGGATATATAAACCTGTGTGTATTCGTCTCTTAAATCAGCAGCCAAAACCGTCCCTCGGGAAAATGTCTGTAATGAAACACACATGATGCTGATTTTATAGAAATGTTGTGTCCCAAAACTATGGTCAGTGCAATAATTGATTGTCCTAATGATTACTGTACCAGTGATTGTGGTGCATGAAGGTCTGTGCAAGAAATATTCAGTACCGTTATGGCTTCATAAACTATGCTTTTCGTTTGTATCTGGAAGTTAGCCTAATAGAAAAATCAATATTTAACACTATTCAATTGCGTAAATGCTAATTGTGTTATGCTTACCCTTATGGATTATAATGGACCGATACAGGGAAGCCCTTCTCCATAGAGGTGTTTTTTTTTAAATCTAGTAGATTGGAGGGTTTATAGGCATTTAAAATGAACATTAGGGGGTCAGTATTTGTCACTCTTCTTATTACTGCATTACAGTATTTCCTCGCTTTCAACCGGAACATTTTGCGTTTTTTTTTAGATGCCTCAATGTGCATATATTCAGCACTGCTTTTATTGCACAATGTTACACTTCAGTTCATTGTCTGGTGCTCATTCCCGAAGTGTTTTAAATTGCATTCAAGTACATAAACTAAGGGCGTACAATGAAAATGTGGATAATATTTTATGTTCAGGATTCCTGTTGGAAGTTTCATTTGCTGAATTTTTCTTTTTTTCATTTCACTATATGCCTCATAATTTGAACCTGAAGCTTTTGCATACCAACTAATGTATTTTAATAAAAAAAAAAATATATACCAAACAGAGACATGTTTAGTGAACTGTAAACCATCAAGAAACCTTTCTGAGTAAAGTTAAGATTGCTAACCACGTAAGTCTTTTTTTTTTTCCACTAGAAAGTAATTGTATTGTAATATTGCTTTTCAGGTGGGCTCAGCAGTTTTAAACAGAACCACGAAAACCTCTGCGACAATTCCCTCCAACTTCAAGACTACTCTGAAGGTGGGGGAGCTTCAGCGGTGCCAGTCACACTACCTCAGTCCATCCCCACCACTCCAGACATCGAGAATGCAGAGCTGACCCCCATCTTACCCTTCCTTTTCCTTGGAAATGAACAAGACGCCCAGGACTTGGAAAAGATGCAAAGGATGAGCATAGGCTATGTTGTCAATGTTACCACCCACCTCCCTCTATACCACTATGAGAAAGGAATCTTTAATTACAAACGTCTTCCAGCAACAGACAGCAACAAGCAGAATCTCAGGCAGTACTTTGAAGAGGCGTTTGAGTTTATTGGTAAGTAGCTTATTTTGCACGTAGTTGTATGCAGTGATATCATTGCTGCGGGTGACTAAGGATGCATTATGCACTTTAGAATACAATGTACATTTTGGATGAGTTATGTAAAGCTATGCAAAAGAGCAGAAGACATTCACTGTAATACCTGGTTAGAGAGAGAGCTATTTTCAGTGCAGGTTTAATTATTGCAATTTTATATTTAATACTGTACATTACAGTTCCATTAACATTTGCGGTCTATTTTATTAGACCTGTCACCAGTGCAATCTAGTTCCGTTAACCATTGGTTGATGAAGCTTTAGGCCGTGCTTGTAGTGACAGCTCGCGTCGCCCGAAAACAAATGCATTGTCGTCGCCAGGTGCGCTTATAGTATGCACGACAGCGACGTGGCGACATGATTTTTGGTAGCCGTAATTATTTGATTTTTCCGGGGCTGTCGCCTCGTGACAGCCCCATAACTAATCAGGAGCCTGGTCGCCCGCAACGCCGCCGCAAAGCGAAATACAACTTTCGCTTGCGGCGACGGTGACTTCACGCGTCTCTGTCACGGGCACTATAGGTGCGGCCTTAGCTCTGCCCCTGTTGGAAGATCAAATATGTTTACAAACCATATGTATATTTCAGTGTATAGATTCTAAGACTCATTCTGTTGAACACAAGAAACAGTGACTGCCTATTTCTTAAAATCTATGAAAGTATGATGCTACAGGTACCCTCAGTTTAAAGTGTTTTTTCCTTTATTTGGTGCATCACTATAAGCCAGCAGAAGCACTTTGTGTTATTACAAAATCTCTAAGTATTAAGAAATTATATACCGTAAGCTATAAATCCTTAATCTACAGCAGGGCTCTTCAATTAATTCTCCAAAGGGACCAGATCAGAAAACATTAAGCAGTAGAGGGCCAACAAGCCTATTGTAGTATGTCTTTATTTATATAGCGCCATTAATGTACATAGCGCTTTACAGCAGTAATATACGTGACAATCATATAAATAACAAATAATATTAACACATAAAGGGGAGAAGTGCTTCAGACATAAAAGTAGCATTTAGGAATTAGAGTCCCTGCTCCGAAGAGCTTACAATCTAATTTGCTGGTAGGAAGAACATACGTTCTGGTAAGTGTGTCTGCAAGGGGCCAAGGTTAATGTATGAGGTGTTAATTATCAGCCATGGAGCTACTCATATGCTTCCTTAAGCATGTGGGTTTTGAGGTGGGTCTTAAATGTGGATAGAGAGGGTGCTAGTTGGATATTGAGGGGAAGGGCATTCCAGAGGTGTGGGGCAGTCGGTGAGAAAGGCTTTAGGTGGGAGAGGGCTTTAGACACAGAAGGGATAGAGAGAAGAAATCCTTGAGCAGAACGCAAGAGTCGGGATGGTGTATAGTGAGAAATTAGGGCTGAGATGTAAGGGCAGGTCTATACTGATGCAGACCGTGTAGAGGCGTGATCACATTGCCTAAAGGCAGTGATCGTGCTCGTAGACCGCGCGGACGGCAGCAGGAGGGGGCGAGCGTTGCGTGAGAAGTCAGTTGAAACTGATTTCTCTGCGCGACAGCCGAGTCACGTGTGCGGTTCGTCCAATGAGGGCGAACCAGCTCTGACGCCCCTAGGCACGCCCGCCATGGCGCGTCTACCATGGGCAGAAAACGCACCCGCTTCACGCAGGTGACGTCACAGCCTCCGCACGGGCGAGGGCTGTATGGCCTTGGCCTAAAGCTTTAAAAGTGAGGAGGAGAATTGAGTGTGTGATGTGGGATTTGATAGGAAGCCAGGAGAGGGATTTCAGCAGGGGAGACATTGAGACAAATTTCAGAAATAGTAGAGGGATTCTGGCAGTAATATAATTTACGGCACCTTTACAAATGTGAAAATTCTAATATTTTAACATTTTTGCAAACATTTATAATATCTGTAGGCCTACCATGTATATTTACATTACGTTTAACTTGCAAGTGAGTTTGCAACTAGAATGAAATTAGTAGGGGCAGTGAGTTCAAGAGTCACATCAAGGACCTTCGTTAAGAGGATGGCGCATGTACCATATTATGCACAAATCCATAAATTAACAGTGCAATATTTATATATTAAAAATAATCGCTAGCAATTTTGGAACAAAGCAGAACTGTCTCAACCCAACCACAGTCTACACTCATCCATAGCTTACACGAAGAAGGGGAGAGAGATCGTTCAGATTTACGTTTACTTCAATTATATTTAACACAAAAACATAGTATACTGTACATGTGAGTTTACTGCAGTGATTCGCCAGCAGGGTACTGTGATACTCTAGTATGTCCCAGCTTGAAGCCAGTCGTGTCACAAATGTATAAAGGAAGATATTTACAAGGATACAAAAAATGCTACACCCAACTTAGAAACATTTTGCTTTTTTTTTAAACTAACCCATCTTTAAAACTATTATTTAGCATTACTCTAGCATCTCAAACCATGACCTAAAAGGACTAGGGGCATCATTTTTATTTCAGGAATTAAATAGGGTTGTAGCTATGCAACAAGGTTTTTAAAGCTTAGGACCCAGTGCTATATGCCACTTATTGTGTGACCTGTCCCAACCCATTCCATACCCTTGTGTTTCTTTGGTGGGTATGTGTATTTGTATGACAAGGAATTGGGGACGTATCAAAGAGGATAACATGGCGTGACACCATAAGATGAACCAATTACCTTAAACTGACATGTAAAATCATTAAGTTTAAAAAAAACAAAATCATTTAATGGGTTTATTTAAATTATACGTGGTAAATTAAAGTTTTAAATGATTGCCCATGACTTCACGAGTGACTGTTTCTGTTATTTTAGATGAAGGGCAGCAAGGACATTGCAAATTATAAAAGTGGCATTGGTTGAGAAGTGTAATTCTGCCAGCTAGTTAATCTGCTAATCTAGTTAATCTGCCAACATGTTATTCATAGATGTATATAATACAGCACCTCAGAGAGAAGGAAGTATATATAAATGAAGATGTAGATGCTGAGAGACGTTCAAAGTTCTGCTACTGCACCAAAACTCCCATTCAAGTGAATTGGTGACTTTTCATGCGCTAGTGCCCTATCACCATCGCACTTTAATGAGTTCCCCACCCCCCCCAAAAAAAAAAATCTAATGTGTGCGATTTGGAATGGAAATGATTAAAATGCACAAGCCCTGTCCCATTTACTTAGGTCTAGTAACTTTGTAAAATGTTCAATCTTGCAGTGTTGCTATTTGCAATTTATAATACCGTATTTCCTCGATTTGTAAGACGCCATCGATTTGGCCCTTACGATCGAAGAAAATTACTTTTTCACTTGCCATGTTTCTGGAGAGGTCCCATGTCAGCGGAGGATGAAGCGGGCGGCGGCGGCAGGGGAGGTCCCACGTCTGCAGGTGAATGAAGATAAGAAGACAGCGGACGGGCATGTGGTGGCGGCGGCGGCAGGAGATCATAATAGCAGGAGAGCCGAGCAGGAGCAGAGCGGCATAGGGGAACGGCTGGGGAGGAGCACACTAACACCGGAAGTTGACCGGTGTCTGACTTCCGGTTACAGTTTGTACCTCTCAAGCCGTTCCCCTATGCTGCTCTGCTCCTGCTCGGCTCTCCTGCTATTATGATCTCCTGCCGCCGTGCGCCCGCCCGCTGTCTTATCTTCATTCACCTGCAGACTTGGGACCACTCCCGCCACCCGCTTTGTCCTCCGCTGACATGGGACCTCTCCTGAAACATGGTAAGTGAAAAGAGGCGGTTAGTGCTTATAGACACTTGTTTTTATTATTATTTTTTTTTTAATACATCGATTCTAGGACGCACTCCGATTTCAGACGTGAAAATCGGAAAAAAGGTGCGTCTTAGAATCAAGGAAATGGGGTATATGCTCTCCTTTTGTCTTCTGGGCATGCAGCTGAATAGTCTGTTTTTATAGCACCTATATTTAAGGAACCAGAGAATAAATCTCAAATTGGTCATAAAGGTGTAACATCTAGCTAGGGTTCCACTTCAAGTGACTTTATACAAATGTTACGTTAAATATAGTGGTAATAAGGCTTTCGTTTTACCCTTTGAGTCCGGAGGGGTTGTGGTGCCTGAGTGCCACGGCCGCTCTGGCTACATGCGGGTGCTTGACCGCTTTCAATAGCGGTCACATGATCGCGGCTGCCGTTTTTAAGGAAACAGCAGGGGAGGGATCCTCCTTTTCCATTTCCTCACTGGTTAGACCGTGTCCTGTGCTGCTCCATGGTAACACAGGACGCAATCCAATGCGGGGAAAAAAAACAAGGCTTTTGAGCATGACGTAGTCGCTACGACATGGGGCCCCCCGAAGTGAAAATCCCTGTGATGTAGTGACTACTGCCTGGGGCATTCAAAGGGTTAACCAGCTGGAGTAATAAGGTTTGTTATGGGAAAAGTCAGCAGCTCGGATAAAACCCAGCTCTATGTGCCATACTATAAAGTTTTATGACTTTTGTTAAAATAAGTATATAAAACTATAGTATATCCTTCTTTTTTTTCTTTTTTTCTTGTTACTGCATTGTTTCTGAAGTATGGAATAAGCAACAGTATTAAATATGAAGCACCTATTTTCCCACCATTAAGACTGCTACAAGCCCAAAGATAAAAGGAGTAGCTAGTTTTGATCAGAGGGCGTATGGGTACAGAAATGAACCTAAATGGCCTATTATTTTAACAAAGAAACATCATTCTGCAAATGTAGAGTTCTATGTATCAAGGTAAAAGTGGTGTCGTTTTTGGGACAGACATTGCATCAGATATATCAAAGAAAGAAAACCTAATTGCTTTCCAGTTGTATTAGATCTATTTGGCGCCATTTTCTTTGTCCCAGAATAGCACTACTTTTGCCTTCATAACAAGGACCGTTTGTTTAGTGAAACAATACTGTGTGACCTGTTTTTCATGCTTGTTTTTTAACTGGACTGTGATTTTTGTATTTTTCAGAGGAAGCTCACCAGTGCGGGAAAGGCCTTCTCATTCATTGCCAGGCTGGTGTCTCGCGTTCAGCTACCATCGTCATTGCCTACCTGATGAAGCACACTCGTATGACCATGACGGATGCCTATAAGTTTGTCAAAGGAAAACGACCAATCATTTCTCCCAATCTGAACTTCATGGGGCAGCTGTTGGAGTTTGAGGAAGACCTAAACAATGGAATAACACCACGAATTCTCACGCCAAAGCTAATCGGGGTAGAGACTGTGGTGTAGCAGGAATTATTCAAATGAAGTACTACGGAATCCCTTGAATTTATATTACTGATGGGACAAAACATGGATAAAAATAATGCTTTTTTTTAGTAGAAACAAAACATTTTCAAAAAAGAGTTAAGGACGGGGTGGACTTTAGTTCATTGGATGCCTCTCTGATTTTCCTCTGGGAGGGAGAATTTCAAGGCTAACGTTGAGGAAGAAACTCATGATAGAGCTAAAATAGAGCTTATGATAAGTAGTCTGTGCAGGTTCATAGACTGGGGAAATCTATGCTACTGGGCATCCACATACGAGTATGGGCCTCCATTCTGAAGACATTTGCTCAAGAAAACATGAGCGCAATGACGAGTAAACAATTCAGTTCTGCCATTAACACAATACTTTAAGCTAATGGAAAATAATCGAAACTGTTATTTCTGGGTGTGTTCTGTTCTATTTTTGTATTTGGGTTGATAAGATTTAATCAACAAGGAACTTGACCATTACTTGCCTTCAGTGGCTTATCGTGCAATAATTTGTTTTGAGTGTGAGATTTGTTAGAGATGATTGAAAGTTCTAAGTGGAGATACATGCCAGCACTAAGGTAGAAGGTATAAACAAAAGCAATTTAAACTTTTTTTGTTTTCATTTTATTCTGGTTATGGTGCCATAAACCTTGTTAAATATGTATATCAGAATGTAAAAATAAGAGGTTTTATTTTAACTATTTTTTTTGCACAAAAATATAGGTGTGTTCCTGTTGTCTGTGTGAAATGTCATTTTGACTATAAAACTGACAAAGTTATTTTGAAAATGTGTGTCCAAGTACTTCAGTTTTTTTTTAGATCCTTTCTTGCATATGACCTCTCAATGTACCACTGTAGCAGATGTTAGTCCCTCTGTTAACGTGCGTTAACGCACAAAATATTGCGATAAATAACACTTGTGTTATTGCCTTAAACATTGTATTCAAATGGCAATAATGTTAAGTAATGCGTTAATGGGTGCAATACCGTCTGCTAAGATGGTGCATCCACAATGACCGATACCTCATGAGCTTAAGGCTGCGGACCCAAAATGTCGTGTCCCTGCAGCGCACGCCATAATGCGTGCTGCTGCGGGGACCTAGCCTTAGGCAAGTATTAAAACATTGAGCAGAACAAGAGGCGTCAATCTAGCCCAGTCAGGCATTATAAAAATAAATACCTTCAAAATCTAAGTTGGACACCATACAAAAACAGCCCACAAGGTACAGTATTCAGTTTTGTTTATTTAATGATTCTACATAAAATGTTTTTTTTTTTTTCTGAATTCCTAACTGCAGGACTCAATTTGTGTATATGTGTGTATATATTGTGATGTCCACACCACGTTGCAGTCTTTTATCCAGATCAAAGGCAGGGAAACGTAGTGTTGATGCACAGGAGGGTTTATTTGCCAGGTACAAAGCAGGAACAGGGTTAACTTATAATATAAAACAGAAACAAAAACCTAACTCCTTTTCAGAGTTCTGACTAACACAGCTTAGTCCATAACTAACAGTGGGGGAAACTAAGCTATTTCCCCTCTTTCCCCACTTTAGACACTGTACCTGCAGTATCTCACAGGGCTGTCTGTGTGTGTGCCTTCAGATCAGCACAGCAGCAGCACAGGAAGCGGTCTGTGCTGCCTTTTAACCTTGAAGCTCATTAATTAGGGCTCAGGTGAGAGTGAAGGGAACACACCCTGGAAGGTGCTGGGTCCTATGTACCTCCCCTCAAACACCTTTTGCTTCAATATATCACAATATGTATGTGTGTGTGTGTGTGTGTGTGTGTGTATATATACAGGCATACCCCGCATTAACGTACGCAATGGGACCGGAGCATGTATGTAAAGCAAAAATGTACTTAAAGTGAAGCACTACCTTTTTCCCACTTATCAATGCATGTACTGTACTGCAATCGTCAGATACGTGTGTAACGGCTGGACCCCCCTTGTCTGACCCACCCAATCTCATATTGGCCCGTGTGGTCTAACCGGTCCCCATTACAAGGTCGTGTGTGGTGGTGCACCTGCTAGTAACAGGACTCCTGAGTCTCCCGCTTGGTGTTATAGAGGATGGCAGCAGGACAGGTATCTGAGGTAGTGGCTACGAGTCCAACTTACTTCATGTGCAGCGCCTCCACCTCATCAGGATCTATGCTTCCGCAGGGAGATGGTCCTGGTGAGGAACTCCTTCTCGGTGGTGACTGCCACTGCAGAGTAATCTCACACTCACACAGCGGGGGTATCTTTGAACTTGGCATCTTTATTGTGGATTGGGATGTAGCAGACTGCCCCATGCAGCTGCCGGCTCTAGCCGCACATCTCTCCGTGCTGTCCCTTTGCCAGGTACGCCCTCCCGTATTGAAGTGGGATTCCCGTTCTCCTAGGGAGATCACCACTGCGCCAGGTCCTTGGACACAGTGTGGCTTAGACAGACTTGATTGGTCACTCTGCTACCGCTAGTTACAGCACTAGGGTCACAAAAGTATTCCTCCAATCCCTTATGCAGGAGCATACATTTTACCAGCTGCTTCACACAACTGCTGGCTAACACAACACTAACTAACAGTGCTGTGCCCTTTATACCTCAGGGGGCAGGCGCATCTCTGATGTCACTATCCAGGGACTCAGAGCATACAGCCACTCCCTTCCTTACACAGGGCACCACACTAGGGTGTGAGGGAAAACCTCCATAACTACTGTTGGCAGGCCTCTATTTACCAGGACTTACTGCCAACAGGGAAGATGTACACAGTCATTAATATGCATGGCTACACGTGCATAACTGATGTACATAACGCATTTGTAACAGGCTCTATAGTCTCCCGCTTGCGCACAGCTTCGGTATAGGTAGGGACTTGGTATTGTTGTACAGGGCGTGCTGACAGGCGCATGCGTGAGCTGCCGATTGCCTATTGGGCGATATGTCCTTACTCGCGAGTACTTAAAGTGAGTGTCCTTAAACCGGGGTATGCCTGTATTTATATATATATATATATATATATATATATATATATATATATTTGGACTTTTGACTAAGTTTGTTCACTGTGGCCCCCTCTCAATGTGCTTTGAATGGAAATGAACTCTTCTTATACCGGACTTCAAACACATGAGCATAAGGGAAAAGCTCAGTGCTATTGAAGGCCCTTATTTAATATGCTGTGAAGCCGTCATTCCACTTATTAGGAAGATTTCTAGTTAATATTAAACAGGGGCCCTGCCTAGCACGGAGTACAGTACTGTTTTGTCTTATGCTCATTTGTTCTTTACCTTTCCGAGAGTCACTGAATGTCTTACATTTACCAATACACAGCCCAAGTTTTATAGAATTTCTCAAATCAACAGGAAGGTGACATGGGTTTTGGAACAAGTTGCCTTTCGGTGTATTCTGATTTTAATAACAGGCCGACCTAGAGTAGATACAAATAGTCCGTTTATTCATAAAACTGCAAATAAATTAGGCAAAGATTTTTGTTTTGTTTATCTTTTAGGCTGCACTTCACATTCACTCCTGCACACGGAGTATATAATGTTCCCTCAACAACTCTTTCTTGGGCTGTTATGTTCGTGATGGGATATTGTATCTCTTGATGTCTGACCATCCAGTTTAGTTGGCTATTTTGTTGCCATTTCTAACCACTGCCACTCTTACTCACGCTTTTATGGAAAAATCATTGGCCTAGATTCATTGAAGGTCGATATTGCGTTAAAATGTAGCATTATCCCAAAAATGTGGAATTGCAGCTATCTTTTTTTCTTTTTAGGAATATCACTGTATCCACTAAAAATTACAAGTTCATAAGGGAGTTGCGATATTCAGTGTCATCTGCATACACCAAAAAAGCAAAAATTCAGTGTTTCCCCATGCGTTTGAATGAAATTGAGCTCTTCTCAAACTGGTCTTCACAGCACAATGAATAGGGGCCACAGTGAACGGAATTGGTAAAAAAAACAAAATGCAATATAATTACAAAGAAGCATTAACTCAGGGAAATCTGCATTAATCGGTGCTAGCGACTAAATTGTGGGGGGCAGGAGATGTTAAAGATATCAATTTTTCTACCAGAGGGTTATGTAATAATCTTTTTAACAAAAACCTATGACAGAAAATTATTTAACCCCCTTGATGCATGAGTCTACCAAAGCTTTGCAAAGTAATACCTTCACGTACCAAAGGGGTTAATATACAATATAAACACCCTACAAATAAAACACCAAAAGCATAATGTGTACATTTTAAACCTAAGTGGCCAGCTAGTCATGTGCCATGGTAAATTCGGGAAAACAATGCTCTGTCGTTGGGAAAAGTGTAACTTAAAACTGTGCAGTTTGCATATTCTCAAAGCGAACATCAACATTAAATATTGCAGACAATTACAGCTGCTAAAAACAATCATATTATAGAAAGGCTTGTTAAATATCTGATTATTCTCCATGACACTACCTCCTTTTTTGATAAATCCAGTTTCACCTTTTTATAAGCATCTTCAAAGAACTGTTTTATCTCTAATTTTCCTTGCTCACCCTCAAAAGGCGGTGGGATTTAAGGATAGGTATCAGAACGTTAAGCTGATAAGTAAGCAATATGAACCTCTTGGGCCGATACACTCTGATTGTATTACAGAGGCAAAAAAGACGCCACAGGAATAAATACTTCTGTCTTTGCCATGTTTAAACAGCTTCAAAAGAAGGGTATTTTTCTCCTCTTCCGCCCCCATTAGAAAATTCTCTTTATAATCTCCCAAGCAAATACCCCAGTTGTTTACAACAATCCACTCAGTCTGTTGACCTCATTAAAACTTTAAACCAGGGGTGCGCAAACTATTCGCGCTGCCCCCCCCCTGCCTAATCCCCTGGTGATCGCGCCCTCCTACCATGCTTCCCGGCGTGCGGAGGTCATGTGACGTCATTCCATGACACCGTTGCGTGAATTGACGCAATGCGTTACACAGCCGGCTGAATCAAGGTAAGTGGAGTATTGCACGGGCCTTACACGATCCCCCGGCATTAAATTAAATGCCTTGGGGAAAAGTGCGGGGCCTCTGCAACCGCCCCCCCCCCCCCCAGAAAAAACTCCCATCCCCAAGTTTGCGCACCGCTGCCATAAACCACCCTTCTCAGTCCATGAAGTATTGTCTCTATAAACGGTAAGTTTAGAGCAAGTTGTTCAAAGTTTCATCTTGGTATTTTTCCATCTTGTACTATGTATGGTGCACCTGTTCAATTTTGTATAAGCACTCC
This sequence comes from Ascaphus truei, assembly GCF_040206685.1. Lineage (NCBI taxonomy): Eukaryota > Metazoa > Chordata > Amphibia > Anura > Ascaphidae > Ascaphus > Ascaphus truei. The sequence continues at coordinate 34,475,320 of NC_134486.1, forward strand.
TGGGTTAACTCAATTTTGACGTATCTGTGTAAACATCTTGACAAGCATCCCACAATGGAAAGAAAACACTTGATTATATTGCAAATGAAATATGCTTTTTCTTTTCCACGAGGGTTTTTAAATTGTCCGGCTCCTGTAGCTTCTACCTTAGATTCACTAGCAGTTAATCCAAATCAGAAAGATAGGATTGAAGCTGAAACATCAATGCAGACATTATTGAAAGACTTCTCAAACCTAAAGAATTACGTACATTTTTTTTGCGATGCGTAGAATAGGAGAAAAAGTGGTGCTCAGATATAAATGTGTGCACTGCCAATTTAGGTATCTGTAATGTCTTTGAAACCACGATGATCTGCACCCATCAATATAAATGTCCATAATTATAGGCCGGGGAACAAAATAACTTAGTGGTATCCCTAGGACTACCACAACCAATGGTTATAGTCCATGAACCCCTCAGAAGCATAAAACATCCCCTATAATAGGACAAAGGTAAACATGGGAGGGCAACTGCCCGTTACCTATTCCTGTGGGTATCCAGAATAAATCCAAGGTGCCGGGTTCCGTGGGTAGCGTGCGATCCTGTAGAGTGAAGGTAACAGCAACAAAGGAGCAAAAGGAGCACAGCAGCAAAAATTGGATGGCAACTCCAGATAAAAATGAAGGTATTTAATGTATCAGCTTCTTATCACAGAAATAGAGCCACAAACGCACCAACGCGTTTCGTCCCATGGGAGTTTTTTTTTTATTCCACCGCTCTGAAGGTGTTAAAGACTGATGCACGTCTCTCAGGATGGGTCATGATTTGTCAGGATCAAGTAATCTAAGTAATCTAGGGGCTCTGGTCAAATTAAGAAAGAGGTCTTCAAATCAATGAAGTTCGAGCAATATTTTATGCCATTTAAGGTCTTCAGACCACACTGAGGCGTTCTCCATTGAGAGTTCTGTTTGACAAAGTTATGGTGGTAGCGTATATATATAAACAGTCGATGAGTAACAAGTAGTCTTAGGATCCTCAAGCCTCCAGAATCCTGCACTGGGTGGAAGAAGCTGTTCCTTGCATCTCCACAGTTTACATTTCAGGAGGCAGAAATTACAATGTTGATTTTATCAGTTTATACACCATACACACAGGAGAATGGGAAGTAAGCCAGCAGGATTTCAATCACTTAATACAGAAATGGCACCAACTGGATGTCGATCTTATGGCATCAGCACTCAACAAAAAAGTACAGATATTTGTGGGCATGACTCCAAATCCATAGCCAGGGAAGCCTTCTTGATCACTTGAGATTTCTCCCATTACCTCTTTTTGTGGTGGATAATGAACAAGATCAAGAGTAACAAGGCCCGAGATATGCTGATAGCTCTGTATTGGCCCAGACAGACATGTTTTGCGTATTTTAGAAGTTTGTCAATAGAGGTGCCCTTGATTCTCCCAGAATTTAAAGCATTATTGATGCAAGGCCTGGTTTGTTTTCCTTATCCCCAATTCCTGAGGTTGACAACTTGGAACGTGAGAGGACTTCATTGAGGGCACAAGGTTTCTCTGTTTGACGTCATATCAACACTTTTACGTTCCAGGAATAAAGTAACATCTAGAGCCTATTTTCTAATTTGGAGGACATTCATCCTCTAGTGTAAAACAAGGAAGGTGAAACCCTTGCGGTTGGAAGTCCCCAATATATTGGACTTCCTTCAGGAGATATTTCAGAAAGGATAGAAGTCAGATTTTTTTGTAGGTTCAACTTTCTGCATTTAGACCATACTATTATAAACAAATTGCACTTGATCCTATGATTGTTAGATTTATAAGAGCTGTTTCTACAGTTAGATGAACAATTAGGACCCCGGTTACTCCATGGGACCACAATTTAGTCCTAGAACAACTCACTTCACCCTCTTTTGAATCAGTTTTTGAGCTTTCTATGAAGTTAAGGGTGAGTAAGGTTGTTTTCCTAACAGCAATTACCACAGCTCAAAGAGTTGTAGAACAATCTAGATGTACGTAGTTAGAGCACTGACGATATATATACAGTGAACTGATCATATTAGGAAAACAACTAGGTTGTTTGTGCTTGGTATCAGTTGATCGATTGCCTCTATATCCAGATAGATTAAGGCAGGAAAGAAAGAAAGAAACTTTGTAAAATACCCCTTTTCTCTGTGTATGGCAGCAACCTGGTCTTTACACACATTTGTATGTGAGAATGCAACGTTCAGTAGAAAGGTGCTTCAAGCAGTTGTTTCAGCTGTGAAAAGAAGTACTCCCTCCCAACAGTATTAACATTGCTCTGGGACATCCAATTGGTGTCTGCCATATAGGAAGTAGAAGGAAATGGGAATCATACCTTCCAATATTTCTGTCCTACTTCCCTCCCTTGTCTTTTTTTTAAATATTTTCCTTTATATATTTGTGCCTTCCTTTTGAAGAAGGCTTTTACAGAGGATAACTGACTTGAGGTTGGTAACGCCCCCTTTTATAGTAGTCTTAAGTCTTGTCCTACCTCGGCTGCATGGAGGTGTTAACTCCATTGGTGTCTGCCGTAGAAGACTTGAAGAAACAAATGTGCCAATTTTTGTTTCTTTTATTTATGCACAAAACTGTCCCCAGTCATTTAAAATATTTGCCCTAATCTACTTAAATATCACTAACTGTGGCGTTCCATCCATGCTTGGTGTTAAGCCTAGCATTTTGTAAACAAGATTGCAACTGGGATGAATTGTGGGACGTATGCCAAAAACAGAAAGTTTGAATAGCTAAAACTGTTTCGATCATACCATACAGTACCTGCACCGAGAGCTTAGAGGTACTGGTAGCTGCAAACTCCGGTGATCCATTGAGGAGAGCATGGACACGAGGAAAATCAGATGGAGACATAGTAAAAGTGAAGTGGCGGTCACCCAGGGCACTGGTGCAGAAGCACCTTCCTTGGCTCCTGGCTGGCAGGTAATCTGGGGGTGGGCTAACTGTGCCACTGCCCCTGATTCCTCCAGCCCATAGCCAGGCAACAACAGTGGGGCTCTAAACCGAGAGACCCCCTGAGCCTCTGCCAGGGTAATGTGGAAATCTGGATGGCTCACTTGCTGCCTTCCCTCCCCGGTTCCCACTGGCCCACCCAACCCTCTCCCAGGCAATCCTACCCTAGAGCTGGGTGCTAACGGGGCTAGCCCCTCTCCCTGAAGCTGCGCCCCCATTACCGGAGGTGAGCTCAGGGTTGCTGGTGCAGGTGCACCCACCTTAGCTCCTGGCTGGTAGGTAACCCTGGGGTGGTCTAACTGTGCCACAACCCCTGATACCTCCAGCCCATAGCAAGGCTGCAACAGTGGGGCTCTTAACTGAGAGTCCCCTTGATGCTCCGCCAGGGTAATGGGGAAGCCTAGCTGCCCTACAAGCTGCCCTTCCTTCCCCTCCCCTGGTGCCCCTATCTCCTGCCACCCACCGGTCACGCCTACGAGGGAACAACAGGGTACAGTCAAGGGAAAAAATAAGTCAGGGTCAGTCTCCGACTTGGTCTGGCTTACCTCGCTGGTCCCTGCAGAGACCGCCGCCTTCGTTGGTCCCGATTGCAGGGGGACTGGAGTGGCCGCCGCCGGCATCAGTTTAGCCGGGAAACAACGGGCAACTGCCGCAACAACTCCCGGGTTTTGGCACAGGTAAAACGGTGCAGGACAAGGGTCCCAGGTCCTCGTGGAGAAACACGGCTCCATTCAAACCCGGTAAAATAACTCCCTCCCGCAATCCCTGTCCCTCCTCCCACTCAGAAAGGGCTCCGGCACTTTGCCGGAATCGCAACTCTTCTGCCACCGCCGCCACGGGCGAGCCCCAGGTAGCTGCCGCAACAGCACCCGGCTTTGGAACAGGGTTGCTGGCGTAGATCGTGGGGCTCCGGTCATCGCTGGGGATTGCCGACTCCACCAAACAATATGAATCACCCACCTCCCGCACACCCCAACCCTCCCCCAAATAACATTGCCGCCGGCAGGATGCCGGAATGGCGGCTTCTCCGCCGCCGGTTCTCCGCCGGGATCAGATGGATGGCCGCCGCTCTCCGCCACTGTTGCCGATGCAGCCCGGCCAGGTTCTCATGGGGACGTCCCGCGAAGGGTTGTCGCCCCGGCTGGGCGGGAGCCATCAGAGGATGCCACTAACTGGGTCATCTTTTCTGCAGCTCGTGAGCGCTGGCCCTGAGGGGCTTCGCCCGACCGCGCATGGTCCGGGCACCGGCATTATTGTGGCCCGCTGATTGGCAGTGAGAGCTACCCCCCGCAAGAGGCTGCTGAGTCCAGAGCGGAGGTGCTCGATCGCCGGGCTCATTCCGGAGCTTCTCCACCACCGGTGGACTAACCCCCCGCAAGGGGCTGCTGAGTCCAGAGCGGAGTTGCTCGAGTGCCGGGTTCTGGGAGTGGGTAAGCGGGTCGGTGCGGCACCAACGCCATGAACTGGGTCCACTTCGCCGGGAACCACGTCTCGCCAAACGCACACACCAGTGCTAGCTCTTTCAGGGAAAATGGACGGGCCGCCGCAACGGCCGTTACCTCTCCTGGTGCAAGACTTCCGTGGTCTCCGAGACCACCCGCTCCCTCCCCAAGTCTCTGCCGTCCCGCAGCTGGGTCCATTCCCTGCTCTCCGGGCGGTTTGATGGTTACGGCTGCTGCAGCGATGGTTCTTTGCTCAGCCGGCCGGGTTTCATGCTCACCGATCGCCGCCTCTCTCAGCCTTGCCGGCTGCAGGTTTCCGCGCTGACTTGATGCACTCCTCCGGTCTCAGTGCCCGGCTCCAGTCACACGGATGGCCGGCACTTTGGTTCTGGAGGCAATGCTTCTCACAAGTAGGGGAACAGTGAGGTGGTGCCATATCTTGTGTTATATGTTGTACACTGTGTGTCCAATATCTTTAGTCTTAGGAATTCGCAATTCACCTCGAGTTCCCACTGTATTACAGAGTCCCGCAGTAACCCGGTTTATCCAGGTTGTTTTTTAATTAACCTTTTTAATTTTCCATGTATGATGTTTGGGTTATAACTGATAAAATATAGAATTTACTGTATATGATATATGGGTTATAATATTTTTATTTAATATGTCTAATTATATATATATTGCCTAAGCATGTTAATATCCCCTTAAGATATAGGGGACTTATTACTACACATACACACCATCACGTTAGATTTTGTATGTTAATATTATATTTCATTATTTAAAATTATATCACTAAGAATATATTATTACACAAAAAATATCACACACCTAACAAAATATAAAATATATTTATCTAGTAGTTTTTGATATTTTATAATAACTACACTATCACAGTTATATATTTAAATAAAAGCTAATTAATGTATTATATATATATATTTTTTATTATTAATTATTTAATTTAATATTTCCTTACACATCACAATTTTTCACTTCACATTAGTTATATATCACTTGTTTTAAGAATGGCTATATATATATTCCTTATTTTATAATTATTTGTCCAGCTGAGATCTGTTTGTATACATTTGTGTATATTATGAAAAACATTGACTTTTAATAGATAGCAGCACCCGCGCATGTGCAATTCGAACTTGATTGACTATTTTGCAACATTAACTGCGCATGTGCGAGCGTGCTACAGGTGAAATGAGAGAAAAAAATGATTGAGACACCTATTTAAGGGACACTAACGGACACTCTTGCATAAACCCCTGAGGAAGAAAGCAGTTTGCTTTCGAAACGCGTAGGGTGGCTTGCAAGGACCCCTAAAAGTGACGCCGAGACTGCCGCTGCTCCCGTGAGTTGACCTGGAGGCGAATCAGCTGAAAACTCTGACAGACGAATCTGCTGCTGAGAAATCGCCAACACGCTGCACGACATCCATCCCGCGAGCAGGCAGTGAGAGCACACACACACACGCCGGCTGGCGTGTGCAGCGCCTCCTCTGCAGATCCGTTCCGGTGCAGTAGCTGTTTGAGCAGCTGAGAGGGGATACTCTCAAAATTATCCACTGCTCGTTACCATCCTCCGTCCGGTGAGTGGGCAGTTCACCCGGTGTCGCAGTGAGGTGGTCCTCACCATTAACCATTTGGTCATTTTTATCAGTCTGTGTATTTTTATTATTTTTTATTTTTCTTATGTCCATTGTCATAGTAATTGATTATATGTTTTATTAAATGTTTTTTGATAATTTTCACCTTGATCTCAGCTGTTAGTTTTTAATATTGAATGTTGTTTGTCCCATATACCTACAGTATCACACTATGTTTTGTATTTTTGTCTTCTTCTTTTTTAAGCACAACTCATCTATCCTGAGCCTCACCTTGGCCCTGCATTTGGTGTGATATATCCTTTATCATATTGGCGCCTATAATACATCTGTTTCACTTTGTATTTTATTCTGACCAGGGGGTCAGTTTTAGTATGTAGGCAGCCCCTGCAAAGAGTCCAATTTACTTTGCAAGGTTTTACCTTGTATTTACATAGGGTGTTACTACCATCTAGTTAGCGCTCACCTGCTCTGTGTTTCCAATTGTTCTTTCCCCTTAAGTGAGCCGCTTTCTAGTGTAATATGTCTCTACTGTTCGCTCAGCGAGTCAGTAGAAACATTGATATTAATCGTATATTTTCTGAGGAGAATGTTCCTATTGTGGCAGACAATGCTCAAACTGATATACAAGAAATGGCAGACCAATTGGAGAAACTGCTTATCAATGAAAATAAACAGTTGTGGGATGCGATTACCATTGAAAAATATGTGGAACAAAAACGTATACCACGAGGTTTAAGGCTATTCAAAAAACCCACTACTGATTTTCAGAGTGAATCATTTATTCTTGAATGGAATCGCATCCTTGACAACTGTTCTTTTGAACTGATGCGTCTGCTAATTTCAAAACGTAAAGTTTGTCTGGAGACTTTAGACAAAGAAATAAATGACATGAAGGGTTATTTTGAGAAATATAAAGATCACAGTGATTTACCTGTATTAGAAACTCGAATTAAAAACAAAATGGATAAACTCCAAAAGGATACCATTACCTCAAAACAAATTAAGTTCCAACGCGACAAAGTTGATTACGCCACAGGCTGCTATAGAAATTGGAAAAAACCGAAACAAGATTTTGAGAGATATAAATCTACTAAGGAGAAATATCCAAAGGATTATTCTCATAAAATACCATCAAATTATAGAAAAAGTGTCTCTAGTCTCAGACAAAACTCTACTGAGCCGGTACAATTTGTGTCCCCAAAACCACAAAGAAAAATTTCTATGCAGCAAAAAACCAATGTGGCCAACCAACCTACTAAGTCTAACGTTGTAGCTCCCCCCATGCCATCATTAAATCAATTAGAGAAAGAGATGGAAAATGTCTTTGATCAATATAACCATCATAATAAATACCAACCACTTATTGATTTAGATAAAGAACGCCATACAGCCACATCTAGTCGAGAGGAAGAGAGGGCCACATTCTCTTTTTTAGATTGGAGACAATCCAGGGACCCAAAAAACGCCAAGGAAGCAATAAGGGACCAATTGGGAAAAGAGAGTTCTACAAGGGAATCACACAACAAAAAAAGAAAAAACACCTTAGAGGAACGAGAGGAGGGCGAAAGAATGGAAAAGGTAACAAAACACTAAAATCCAAAACAACATTTAATAACATCTTTAATATTAGCAATTACCCCATTTCCGATAAGGAAAGCAAAGTACTCTCTAAGGGTTTATCATTCGCACCAGTCACGGGCCCAGATAGTTTTACACTTTATATAGACGTCCAAAGGTACATACGAAAACTGTGCCTTAAAAAATATTTCCTCAGAGATGCGTTGTCCAAAGCAGACACTAATAGTAATTTGCCTATCTCAACAACCACTCCAGTTAATAAAACATTTAAAAATCCATCTACGTTTTTCCCCAAATTCGTTAGCGGGCCTTTCGTTGACACCTTTGCAAACATGGTTACGGACGACCTGGAAACGCAAAGCCGTAATTTTAAGATTAAACATGATAACCTGAGTATAGAAGATAAAAATACTTTGCGTGCACTTGGAGAAAATGATGCTATTATCATCAAACCGGCTGATAAGGGGGGGGGTTGGTAATTATGGACAAGTCCTATTACATTAAAGAATCCTTGAGAATTTTGGGAGATTTGTCCACTTACCAACAACCCCTCCCCTCTGACCCCACTATACATTATCAAAAGTTACTTTACAATTTTTTATCAATAGGTTTAAATCACAATATCATTACAAAACACGAATTTGATTTTCTATATAACATACATCCCCGTATACCTTTGTTTTATATAATACCAAAAATACACAAATGTTTAAAATTTCCCCCTGGCCGTCCAATAATTTCGGGTATACAGTCCCTAACATCTCATTTATCTCAATATATAGACAATAAACTACAACCATACGTTGTGCAGTTGCCCTCATATGTACGAGACACTACCCACATATTGCAGACCCTCCAAGACATTCAGTGGCTTCCACATTATTATTTTGTAACGGCCGATGTCAATTCACTATATACTGTCATCAAACATGATCAAGGGTTGGCTGCCATTTCAGAAACACTAAATAATGATCCATCCGTATCTGCAGAATTAAATTCATTTATAGTTACAGGTATAAAATTTATACTCACTCACAATTTTTTTCATTTCAATAAGGATTATTTTTTACAGATATGTGGCACCGCCATGGGTACCAAATTTGCTCCAAGTTACGCAAATCTATTTATGGGCAGCTGGGAAAAACACCACATTTGGTCCAGCTGTCCATATGGAGCAAGTTTGGTCCTATGGCGACGCTACATAGATGATATTATTTTTATCTGGTCTGGTACTTTGTCACAATTAGAAGAATTCAAAACCTACATGAATAGTAATAATTACAATCTTGGATTCACTTTCAATTCCAGCCCTTCCTCAATAGAATATTTAGATCTGAATATCTCAATCAAAAATAATAACATAGAAACCAGCACATATTTCAAACCGGTACAAGCAAACAATTATTTACATGCACGCAGTCACCATAACCCTAGTTGGGTAAAAAATATACCCAAGGGTCAATTTATCAGACTAAAACGAAATAGCTCTAGTGTTGAAACTTTTCATATTCAAGCAGAAATTCTGAAGAAAAAATTTTTGGAAAGGGAATATCCCTCTAAAGACCTTGACAACACAATCATGGAAGTTGCAAAAATGGAGAGATCCAGCCTATTGAAATATAAAAATAAACAAAAGAACAATTCTGCTAACTTAGCCTTTGTTACAAAATACAACCAAATGGCACCAAATATTCGTAAAATCTTTAAAAAATATTGGCCCATCTTAAAAAAAGACAAGGAGCTAGAGTGCATTTTGCCTGAACAACCACAGATTATATTCACTAGAGCCCCCAACATCGGACGTAAATTAGCTCCAAGCTGTCCAACTTTACAGGCCACTCCACGTAACGAAGTCACATATAAGGGGTATTTCCCATGTAATAGGTGCACTGCGTGCAAATATAGTACTAAATCTTTCAATTTTACATCCAATAACACTTCAAAAAATTATCCCATTAAACATCACATTACTTGCAAAAGTTCTTTTGTAGTTTATTTGCTCGAATGTCCGTGTGGTCTGCAATATGTGGGTATGACTACTAGATCTGTCCAAAGACGTCTGTATGAGCATATATATAACATTAAGAGAGGGCTAACCACGCACAACGTGTCACATCACTTTCTCCAGGTGCACGCACAAAATCCTATAGGTTTAAAATGCAAGGCTATCGAAACCATTACTCCAAATTGGAGAGGAGGAAACGCTGTGAGCCTATTGGGGAGGAGGGAATCCTATTGGATATATGAACTCCGTACCCTATCCCCAATGGGCCTCAACGTTGACTTCGATTTGAAACCTTTTTTGGTAACTTGATTTTCTGTGAAGTTTATCCAGGTTGTTTTTTAATTAACCTTTTTAATTTTCCATGTATGATGTTTGGGTTATAACTGATAAAATATAGAATTTACTGTATATGATATATGGGTTATAATATTTTTATTTAATATGTCTAATTATATATATATTGCCTAAGCATGTTAATATCCCCTTAAGATATAGGGGACTTATTACTACACATACACACCATCACGTTAGATTTTGTATGTTAATATTATATTTCATTATTTAAAATTATATCACTAAGAATATATTATTACACAAAAAATATCACACACCTAACAAAATATAAAATATATTTATCTAGTAGTTTTTGATATTTTATAATAACTACACTATCACAGTTATATATTTAAATAAAAGCTAATTAATGTATTATATATATATATTTTTTATTATTAATTATTTAATTTAATATTTCCTTACACATCACAATTTTTCACTTCACATTAGTTATATATCACTTGTTTTAAGAATGGCTATATATATATTCCTTATTTTATAATTATTTGTCCAGCTGAGATCTGTTTGTATACATTTGTGTATATTATGAAAAACATTGACTTTTAATAGATAGCAGCACCCGCGCATGTGCAATTCGAACTTGATTGACTATTTTGCAACATTAACTGCGCATGTGCGAGCGTGCTACAGGTGAAATGAGAGAAAAAAATGATTGAGACACCTATTTAAGGGACACTAACGGACACTCTTGCATAAACCCCTGAGGAAGAAAGCAGTTTGCTTTCGAAACGCGTAGGGTGGCTTGCAAGGACCCCTAAAAGTGACGCCGAGACTGCCGCTGCTCCCGTGAGTTGACCTGGAGGCGAATCAGCTGAAAACTCTGACAGACGAATCTGCTGCTGAGAAATCGCCAACACGCTGCACGACATCCATCCCGCGAGCAGGCAGTGAGAGCACACACACACACGCCGGCTGGCGTGTGCAGCGCCTCCTCTGCAGATCCGTTCCGGTGCAGTAGCTGTTTGAGCAGCTGAGAGGGGATACTCTCAAAATTATCCACTGCTCGTTACCATCCTCCGTCCGGTGAGTGGGCAGTTCACCCGGTGTCGCAGTGAGGTGGTCCTCACCATTAACCATTTGGTCATTTTTATCAGTCTGTGTATTTTTATTATTTTTTATTTTTCTTATGTCCATTGTCATAGTAATTGATTATATGTTTTATTAAATGTTTTTTGATAATTTTCACCTTGATCTCAGCTGTTAGTTTTTAATATTGAATGTTGTTTGTCCCATATACCTACAGTATCACGCTATGTTTTGTATTTTTGTCTTCTTCTTTTTTAAGCACAACTCATCTATCCTGAGCCTCACCTTGGCCCTGCATTTGGTGTGATATATCCTTTATCATATTGGCGCCTATAATACATCTGTTTCACAGAGTCCCGCAGTAAACTGTAATACAGGTTCAGTTCAGTCCCGCCGCTGCCACCAGTTTATTATAAGCTTGTCTCAGTAACTTTATGACAAGCTATAATATACACCAAAATACCTGGGTTGAACTTAACATGACTTGATACGATAAAATATAATTTATTCCTTAATGAAGGTGAACACACAAGATATAAAAATATACACTTACTTAAGGAGTTTGGACAAGAAAGCCATCAGGATACAGGATTGACAATTTCTTCAATAATACATGTTCAGATGTAGACATCACGAAAATACATGAAGACACCTGAGTATAGGACTGACACTGATTTATATGCAATTCTAGTCATAAATCAGTGGTGAGGTTGACAGTCTTACCCCAGAGTAAAACTCCTCCCACCCCAGGACATTTAAAAACTGCTTTTCCTATCTAAATAACTTCATAACTTCAATTCAGTAATACTTGCTGGCACGCGAGACATTAATACATTCCGGCACACATGACACTCCCAATGAGACTAAATATTACTGTGTAATACTAAAATTAAGAGAGATATTAATATCTGTCTCTTAGTACCTGCTAGACATCATGTGTCTGTAATCATTATTTGCGACTCGATCCCACGGATACACATATGTAATTTTTTAGCATGTTCAGCCGAGGACATCTCATGGTATTCTTATATTTAATAAGGTCACTCATTCTGATATCTCCTTCTGTAACCGCACCCCTGGCCCCCATAAAACCCCTTGTCAAGAAATGCTTTGAAGCTGGGCCTCCTGTGTAGAGAACGTTTGTCACAGGTGCTATATTTCACACCCAATGCTCCACTCATTGCCCTTACCTGTCTCTACCAGCAATATACACTCGGCCTGCAAATATGTGTTAACATACACCAAACCCCCTCTGTACTTTTCACATCCAACTTCAATCAAGCCTTTTGAAGCCCAGATATTTCTGAAAAGACACCACACATATTTGTATTTTCCTAAAACTGTAGCTCATTAACCCATTAAGCCCCAGTGTGTGTGTGTGGTGCAGACACTTACATGGTGATAATACATTGTAACAGGGGAACACATATTTTCATGTTGCAGCAAGGTAAAAAAACACATTACTGGACCACAGTCCAGTTAACCCCTTGCTTCCCAAGTGAGAGCAGGGGGTGGCCAAATGGGGTGTAACCCCTTTAATACCGGGCCAAACCCCCTCTCCCATGACAAGGATGAATCGGATGCTGAACACCAACCAATCTACAACAAAAGACGTGGCATACTATTTTAGAGGTGAAACAGGTATACTACAATGAACTACAGACAGCTTTCAATGATCTCAAAGATGAACTTTCATAAATATGAGAGAAGAGATTCTCTATAAACCAGAATGGAATTCCAAATTGCCACTAAAACTGAAGTTGGTCTACTGAAAAAGCAAATATCTTCTCCTAAAGCTGCAAAGGTAGAGTCCAACAACTACTTGTGAAGACATTATCTGTGACTCTAGAACATCCCTGAATCTGTGGGGCCTGACTGAATACGTGGCATGTTACTGGTACCGGATGTTAATGAAGAAAGATTTGATCTTAATAGGGCACATAGATTATTTTGACCCAGATTAGTAGACCAGGACTCCCCCCAAAAAATAACCATTAGAGTCCACTGTTTCTTAATCAGATCCTTAATGCAGCCAGATCAAATCCAGAAATGTCATTTGTAAATGGGACGTCACAATAAAACTTTAATAGACTTCTGAGGATTTAGCACTTACACTACTAAAGGCTTAACATTCGCACATGTTTTATTTGTACGTTGTTGGTTGTGTGTTAACTGAAAGTTGCTGCCTGAAAGAATTCCTTTGCATGCATTAGTAGTCCCAGGCATCAACGAGGCTAAATAATTTTTTGCCATACGGTTTAGTAATAGATTCTATTGTATAAAACAATATTATAAAAGCGTCTCCCATTTTTCCAACCTCCTGCAATGGCTTTGCTAGCACTGATGAATGCAGATTTCTACAGGTCAACACTTTTCTGTATCACTAGCATTACATAGCTCTGAGTCAATGCAATATTCAGGTATACAAATGAGATTCATATCACAACCCATTTATAAAGAAGTAATTTTTCGTGAATCCCATTTAGGCAGAAAAAGTAGAATATAGTGAATGCAGCTAAATGAACACATAAGAAAATATTTATTTGCTCTGTGCAGATTCAGCCACCTTGGTATAAATCAATGAAATACAGCAGGCTTGCTGCTAAAATGCAACAACAAACAAATTAGTTTTTTCTTCATTCTCTGGGCTCATACAGTAGGTATTTGGTAATAGTCACTCCTGTATGCTGGTTTGGAATAGTCCTTTTGTTTAAAGTGTGAGGTATATCGACAGAGAGACGGTTATTATTCCACCATCCAGCAGTTCATGAAGGTGTTATCTTACATCTTCAATATCAGGAGGAGCCAATCTCCTAGATATTTCTTAGAGACGTTGGTCAACTAACAAGCAAATACTACAGTATGTTCTAAGCCAATGTCCTACTATCCAGTAGAGAATATATTTGGTATTTCACAGAGCAGTTTTTTCAAAGAATTTTTTTCAATATTCAGGAATAGGCAAATTGCACATTGAAATCATTTGGGATCTATCTTCCTTGCAGATGTTTACAGTGTGGGATCTAATACTGTGTCCACCCCATACAAATGGGCTACTGTATGACCATTCCTTTCCAGGTTGTTACAAGTTGATTAGCCGTATTTATCATCCCAATGTTGAATATATATCCCTTCAAATCTCTCTCCAAATAAATTAGGGAGACATGCCTGTGCTGAAAAAGGAGCACACCTGATGTACCCTGGGAGATATGCTAATGGGAATGCAAAGTACATTTAAATGAGTCCCATCTACACTTCCTAAAAGGATTTCATAACAATTATATATGAGTTGATATGCCTAAAACACCTAATGACTGGAATTGTGTACTGGTGTCAGACCAAACAGTACAAGAATTAGGTTCTGGCTGTCAAATTTTAGCCAAGGGTACAAGCCCAACCAACTGACCCTAGAATCGGGTGGCCCACACACACACACACACACACCATATACATAAATGCACACACCATACACAGACACGCATACGCACACTGCCTTCTTGTGGATTCCCAGCAACCAGACTAATTGCCCATCAGAATTAACACAGCGGGGGTCCCTCCCTCTAAATGGGACTCCCGCTGCATTAATCCTACCGGGCTGCACCAGTCTGGAAGAGCTGCGCAGTGAGAGCAAACAGAATCGGTCCCTCTCGTTTTGCCAGGGGTCCGAAACAACATTGCATGCTTGTTTTCTTTTTTTGTATTTTGAGGGCTTGAATAAAATGTCTTCTTTTCAATACTCTGGAGTGTGTGTGTCAGTGTAGTAAGGCACTCCTAAAGTAGAAACCAAGGGGGCACGGAAAGAAAGCGTAACATAGGAACAAAGTAGATGTCCAGCACACTTCTTGACAAAGGTCCCAACGAGGACCGACACGTCGATCACCTAATAAATTCACATTTAAATATATATTTAAAAATATATACACAGACGCCATGCATAATATATATATATATATATATATATATATATATTTATATATATACATATACATACATATACACTTACCGTTACCAGCAGCACACTGCAGAGAGGAGGAATAATATAACAAAGTGACCTAATGGATTGAGTTAGTACTTCTAATCTTATAAAGGAGAAAGACAGTGGGCTACATTTACCAAGCAGTGTTCTGCCATAAGGCACCTTTGGTGCTCGAATGCATTACAGCCTATCAAATAAATGGACTGTAAAGTGTTTTTCCCACACCAGAAGGTGTCTCACAGCAGAAGACTGCTTATTAGATATGCTTCTCTATCCCAGAAGAGGGTAAAGTGCTTTATACAGGTATGAGCACTCAATGAGAAGTAGAGCTGAAAACTAAGTATTCTGTGACAGTGGCGCTAGCCATCAGCTGGTGTAGCTCACACTGCTAGAGCTGTTGTCCTGAATAAAAGAGGCTGTGTGGGTTCAACTTGTGATCCTGTTGGGTCTGACATCATACTTCAATCCTCGTAAGGTGCCTTAGACTTGTCAACACAATGACATTTTGTGTGTCGTGGGATGCCAGTGAAATCGCTCCCTGCAGTTTGTAGAGTTTTATTTATTTTAAAACCAAGTAATTCAATGGCACTGAGGCAGATGGCACAGTAAATATTTTTGTCCCTGTTCTGTTACACCATAGCCATCTTTGTTTATATCCGTTTATATCCGTCATGTAGCACCAAAATGAGTGGATATACCTGTAGTAGCTCCCTCCCCCTGGCTTCCTTTAAAAGCAGACCCTTTCCTCTTCCTGGTTGACAGTTAACTGTTCTTTGTGGAGCACACCTGAGATAGCTGTGAGATATGCTCCCCTTCTTCCCTTCCTTTGCATAATAGTAGCACTAACCTCTGTTACTGCAACATAAGGGCATTCTACTGCTAAAAACAGCACTTAACACTGTGTTAGCTTTTAAAACCCATTAGCACTTAATAGTGGAACTTTGTGCATATGGGCCCAAGCTGTGACTAAACACCATATCAGTGGCGACGTCCAAATCGCACATTTCTAATGATTTTTTCCCTTATGTTACTCTTCTTTCCTGGTAATATTTCGAGTGAAGCTTTGGAAATTGTAGCCACTTTTAACAGTCTCATTCAAAATATGTTTTGCTTGTTATAAATGTGATATTTATTGAAAGAGTTTTAATGTTTGCACTGTTTATTCATATTGCAAATCATGCCCAACTAAGTGAGTATATTGCTATTGGTGCCAATTATCACAGCTATCATATATTGGAGGTTCAGGGCTAATTTATACCATGGTCATACACTCCTTTGGGCATTGTGGCCAACGGCTCCCTTTATGTAGTGCCGTCTTTTGCCTAGGCTCTTCACGACAGTCTTCTAGGGTTTAATTTGTAGAAAAGGGGGACAAACACGTGTATACAGACAAGGGGCACACAGCCCTCAACCTTCAGCGGTTTATTTCTCCAGTAGTGACACTAAACATTTTAAACACCGTCACTTTAAGAACAAACAAAATCATAAAAATAAACATCTACTCCTGTTAGGAGTCTAAATCACATGCATATCCCTATCTGCAATGTTGGCTGGGTAAGCCGGATCCCAACTTTAAATAACACACAGAGATAACATTGAGTCCTTAACTGTCAGATGGGGCCAGCATCCCAATAGATCCTCAGGTGCTGCAACATGTAGGGGCCGTCTACTCTGAACTAGATCTTGGGTAGCAGCGTCCTCCAGCCTCCAGGCTCTGAGAGAGAGTGAAGCAGCCAAACTAACTGCAATATATTCCGCTTCCCCAATTAGGAGAGCAGGTGAGTGAGAAATCAGAACCACTGTAAACTCTGGCCTGGAGTTTCCATCCCACAGTCTCAGCAAATAGGTGAAACTGTGGAATGGATAATTGTTTCCCTTTTTTGCACTTTCAGCCTTAAAATCGGACAGACAGCTGCCTAATATTCTGGGACTATGTTACAGCATCCAGCCACTTTTCACTGCAGCTAATGTCCACCACAAAATATCTGTCATAAAGATAACTGGAGTACTCAAGCCAAATAAGGTTACATGACCGATTTGTGTGGAGAGGGTGTTAACACCTGAAGACCCACTACTATCACATTGGACACACCAGAATACCAGCTAAAGATACCTTTCAAGGCCCATTTGATCTACTTTGATGTAAGTAGATAGCAGCTGGGTGCACGAGATCCCCATTACCAGAGAGTAGTGCGCAATGGTTTTCTTGCTCTGTTTGCTTTCAGATTTACGATCACCAGCAAAAGGAATCCTGGGAAATCACCTGTGAGACTTACGGACTTTCCCTGCATTCTAAAGACCGGTTTATCATCAGGTTTATATACCTGGTAGTGCGCCAAGGACTTTATTCTCTTTGTTTGTCATTTGTTTCTAAGCCCTATGGAAAGGCTTGATATACAATACTAGGCAGCCTCTTGTTTCCCCCCTCTCCCTCAGTCAATTTGGTGGTTGTGGGGCCCTTTGTTATATTGACTATCCTTGATAATTAGGGTATAGACATCACTTCTTTAGATGGATATACAGAATAGTATTGCTAGTAGAATTACACACAAGCAGTATTGGAATTCTGAAAAGGAATCTTGGTTTCACAAGTGAAATCAGTGGCCAAGGTACTGTACTTACATTTCAAACATGGATAACAATTGCAGCCACATAAGTTTATACAGACATACAGTACCCCGGTTTAAGGACACTCACTTTAAGTACACTCGCGAGTAATGACATATCGCCCAATAGGCAAAAGTCAGCTCACGCATGCGCCTGTCAGCACGTCCTGAACAGCAATACCGGCTCCCTACCTGTACCGAAGCTGTGCGCAAGCGGGGAGACTATAGAGCCTGTTACAAATGCCTTATTTACATCAGTTATGCATGTATATGATGATTGCAGTACAGTATATGCATCAATAAGTGGGAAAAGGGAGTGCTTCACTTTAAGTACATTTTCGCTTTACATACATGCTCCGGTCCCATTGCGTACGTTAATGCGGGGTATACCTGTACTGTATTATTGTTAGTATTAAAATATCCTCTATTTTTTTGATAGACAAAAGGCATATACTGTAGTAAAAGGATGAATCCGCGCCCGTGCTTTCAAGTGTTTTGGTAGATGAGATGGATAACTTGCACTCCTTGCAGCTCCTGCGTGTGGGAGTCCACCCAGCTCCACGAAGTGCCACGGAAGAGAATCTTCGAGGATCAGACAGGAATAATAAAACACACAGAGTGCACCAGGAGTAAGTAAATAGTATATTTAAATGGGTAAAATAGGTAAGTAGCAACTTACAATTAGGTAAAATATAGTGAGCGAGTCATAATACACTGCACCTTCAGCCGTACGAGATTCCAGGGAAGTGTGGTATCCGCCGGCTTGAAGTCCCGGCTAGCTTGATGGTGCCGGCGATACTGCATTTCCAGCTTGCGTCTCACCGGAGGAACTCGGCATACAGAAGACTGGTGTGAATCCAGGAGGCTCCGTTAGGCACTGTGGCAGACACCGATTAGAAATCAGCTGTGTCAGGACCGCTAATCGTTTCAAACAAAAGAGGCATATGTATTAATATGAATGACAAAT
Source organism: Ascaphus truei (assembly GCF_040206685.1). Classification (NCBI taxonomy): domain Eukaryota; kingdom Metazoa; phylum Chordata; class Amphibia; order Anura; family Ascaphidae; genus Ascaphus; species Ascaphus truei. The sequence continues at coordinate 34,493,872 of NC_134486.1, forward strand.
TTAAGTAAATTTCAATTGCATCGGCCAAAAGGTATTAGAAGGTATATGGTTTTGAGAGGTACACGTAGTCGAGGGTAAGCCGGGGTCGATATCCAGAGGTGTTCAGTAGTCAAGCCGGGTCGATACACGTAGAATCCAAAAACTGCAAAAGAAAGGGAGACAGGAGTAAGGCACAACAGAAGTAGGAGCTCAAGGCTACAAGAAGTTATGCTCAGCAATGCCTCTGATCACATGATCGCTTTAGATGAATGGTCACATGATCGCTCTGGGGCTGCAGCCCTTGGGCACTCATAGGGTTAAAGCGTGATGGTGGGGGGGGGGGGTGAGCTTGGGATTGTTGGGAACATTGATGGAATCAGGTAAATCCCTTCAGAACTGAGGCACTTCGTATGAAAGTGAAGTACTGTCAGCTTCTTTTACTTCTCCTAGGCATAGTAACCAGTTTTTGTGTTTGTAAGTGGTATGTACAGTAGGAGCTCATCAAGTAAGCTCATTAGATAAACCGAATATTTAAATTGTGGACCTAGAGAAATGCACATTAAGCTTGGATTCCAGGGCTAGTCATTCTAATTGAGCAAACATATCACTGTGATCGGTGCTGTACGTAAAATATGAAAAGGAATACAGTCACTAGTTCACCATGTTGAGCCTGGCCCATATAATACAGTATATTAACAGTTTATATACTGTTTTAATGGTTGGCCCCAATGAGGTATTGTACCTGTTGAACAATGCACCTATTGACAAAGCAATTGAGGCTTTATTTATATCTGCATACTGTATAATGACTCATTCATGTAGATACACATGGTGTGAAACTGTTTAAACAAATAGGTCTACTTTAAATGCAGGTTTAAATAAATGAATGGATGAGAATTGGTACTGTAGACTTGTGAAAATATTTTTATAGCACTTGGTCTACTGTATGTTTGTCAAGGTTTCTTGGTGATGGAGTCATCAGTAACTGCACACAATTATTTTTGGCATAATGTCAGTAACCACATTTTTGTAAACAAAGCATAACAAAACATGTACAGTATAGTTCACAGAGTGGAATCAAATGTTTTTGTTTTTATTACACTCACCTACACATGCCCTCATATTTGAAAAACTTTTGGATTTACGGAGATAAACGTATTTGCCAATATCTGGTGGATTTATTTGTGAGGCTTCATACTATAGAAGCTTGTTTCTAAATTCCTAACATCCTTGTTTTTCTTGAGTCACAAATAAAAAAAAAAGAACTCAGCTTGTAAGACCAGGAAAATCTTAAAAATATGGTTTGTACTTTGTGGGCCTGACATCAGTCTGGGAATTATTTGTTAAAGTATATCTTGGTGGCAGATGGTCCAGGTCTGACCCAGAAAGTGCAGGAACTCAACCACAGGAGTTTGGGATAGTTTGTAGACTATATTATCCAATGTTTAGTGGTGTGCTCTTTTTAAAAGCAGCTGTTATTAATTACATGGCTACCTGTAGCTGTAGCTACTGTCACATGACACAGGCCGCCCTTGCCTCTTAATGTTGATATATAGTACTTACCAAAGCTCTGGAGATATCATGAACACTCCACTTCTATATTGCTTCCAGAATGGTGAGCTTGTCAATGGATTTTTCATTTGCAAAGGAAAGGGGGAATGTTCTTCAATTACTGCATTGCATTATTGCATGTTGCAATCCACTGTTTTCCGGGTTCCAATTGATTTTAATTGAGATAGTGTTCAAATTCCAGTGAAAAGGTGAATTTCTAACGGTCAATAAATAGTTTAGTCTTTGGATGCTAGGTAGTGACTAAGGTCTAGAGCCATCAAACGGCGATATACAAAAAATGCTGTATTATACTCCAAAAAGATGCGCTACTTCTAGCAGGGAAGTAATCAATCTGTTTCCATTTAAAATGATGAATTTTTACCGTGAATATTAAAAATAGCAGAAACGATCATCAAAATGACGAAACAACGCAATTTGACTAATTTTGATGCTAATCATCAGCATCAGACACCCGGCGGTATGGTAGTACCGACAAAATATATAATTGCCTGCCCTAGACTGACATTGGACCATTATATACATAAAGGCAGTATAATCTATACCAACCAGGAATTTGTGATCAAAAGTAACACCAACAAGATATTAATTGAGCTAATAGCTAATTGAGAGAGAATAGGAGGCAGAGATTGAGTTAGTAGGAGGGGAATTTACTTAGGGGGGAATTTAGTGAGAGGAGGGTAGAATTGAGTGAGAGGAGGGGGGGTTAGAGGGAAGAGCGCAAGAGAGAGAGAAGGATGAGCGAAATAGAGAGAGAGGGAGAGAAATTCATGGATGTAGATAGAGGGTGGAGGAAGGGTAGAGAGAAAGAGAGGGAGAGGGGATGAGAGCGAGGAAGTGAGAGAAATAGAGGAGTAGGAGGAGCTCACAGGACTGCCGACACATGGGGCACAGGTGGAAACTCTAGTCTTGGACCCCCAGGAAAGCTGTCAGCAGCCGTTGCCCGCTCCACACAAGCTGCCATCATCCCTGCCACTGCAGTCTTAAGACAGCAACGGGGAAGACAGTGGCCCCCCCAAAAGATTTTCACCCATTTATTGGCTCGCCTAAAAAAAAGGTTGACCACCTCTGATTTACACAATAGTTTTTTTTAAGAATACAGTAAATATTTTCATTTGTAACTTTGGTCGTCATGATTGTCTCTTAAGAAAAAAAAATGATCAGTTGCAGAAAAAAAAAAATCCTGATCCTAAATTGGACAGCAAAGGTTTATCAGTAATGTAATTTCAATGTAAACAGATTCCTGACATGTATTTTTGCAAGCGGTTACTAGAGAACCTTTTGCCTCCAGTTAACTGACACTACGAACCTGTCAGAAAACTAAGCTGGCCCATGTGCAATGAACCCACTAAAATAAATAATAGTATGTTGCACCCTTCATGCTAAAAGGAGAGCACACATGATACAGCTACAAGTTTACTGGACTATATTTAACAAAGTCTCCATTGCATGTAAATGTACAAGTGTTAGGTCTGATACACAGTTTAAGATATCTGCATAGAAATAGTACCAATCTAGTTTCAGTGCTGTTACTGATTGTAATGGATGACTAGCCTGCCTCAATAATCCTTTCCCATCAGCAGTACATAACTTGGCGGCACCAAAATAACCTTGATCTCAGTAAAACTTTATCCTGCCTTCACCTTTTAAAAAAAATGTATTTGGAAAAGGCAACGAACCCGGAGGGATATGATATTGGACTGTGCTGTATACGGTTGAGAATCCATGAAACCGAAAAGAACATTTAATATAAGAATATTAAATGGCGTAGAATAAAACGCAAAAAAAACCTTCCTCTTTTTTTATTGTAACATTAATCTCAGAATCTGGAAACCTCATTTATTTTTAATTCACACTTATTATTGTAGTCACACACACACACAACTTCAATCACAATAGCATCTGTCTCTATAGAGTTATTGATATATAATAAGCACTAGTAGATATATGTAGATAGAAATATAATTTTTGAAATTGTAGGGCTTATCATTTTCATACAATTCATAATATATTGTTGTCCTGCTGTATAGTGTAGGCATCTGTGCATAGCAAGAGCAAAAGGTCTTGGCTGAATAAAGTGCAACTCAGTGAGAATATACATGTAAAGCCGTAGCTCTCTGACGCCAGTAAGTTAGGAACCCTCAGTTATATGCCTGATGCTGATGGTGACGTTTTACCAACCCTTCTCCCCAGATGGTGGTAACAGTGACTTCATGCCCCCCTCCCCTCGCCCCTCTACTCCCTCTATGGCAAGGTACAAAGGGTGCTGTAGAAAGGAAACTACTTAAATAACAATAATTGCAGCTCTTACCTGTGAAATGTAGGCCGTCCTACCGGCAGACACCAAAAGTTGTAATTGACTTCTGGGTTGGACCATTGGGGTGGGCTCTGCATTTGCCACTGTCATTGTCCTCCACATCTGCTTCCATCCCCTGACTTCTGCCACCGCCTGCTACCATCCTTCTCCTCATCCCGTCACTACCGGCCGGACCTGCGTGTGCTCCTGAATTGTTCCATTACCCCTTGAAATACAGGACCATTATGCATCCTGAGAGACCTTTCAGGGACAATTAATTGAAAACAGAGACAATTCCGTGTATACGGGATGTCTGACAACCCTATGCCATGACACACTCAGGTCCTCTGTTTGGCCACTTGGCCAGAAGATATTACAGAGGAAATCTGGGTATTACATAACCACTGAGAAGGGTGGTAGGTCACAGAGGTGGCCTAAAAGACTCCTATATGCACTCGCTTGACCAGTTGACTTAGGCTAGGAAAAATTCTCTGAAAAAACTTGTGTAGAAGGAGTTTACGTGAGAACAAATTAAGATCTTTTATGCACTCGAAAGGGACTATATCGTTGGTGGGGGAAAAAGACAGGCCTTTGCTTAGAACTTCTATATGGAGTGTTGTCAGCACTTTGTTAGATAGATTCACTACCTGTTTCTTCTCTTCCTCCCTCTGTAGGGTCTCCTCTGTTGCATCTGGGGTTGATATCCCCATATCTCTCTGTCTCTTAGTGACACCTCCCCTCCCCCTCCTGGTCTTCCTCGGCCTGGTTGGATGTATCTGCCTCCTGCTCCTAAAAAATGCTGGTCAGAAGCAGTATGTGGCCCGGGGTTAGTATATTCAAGGTGGGGTGTGTTAACTCTCTCTCCTTGTGTTTCAGGGTCAGTGTCACTAGCAGAGTGTTCCCACTCCGTTGAAGATGTTTCAAGTGGCTGCGGGACAAATCTTTTTTTGGATGCTTTTATTTTATACCTAAAGATGTTCCCTTCCTTGAAGTCAGAGGAGTCCCTAATAAATTTTTTCTGTTTTCTTAGTTTGATGTCTGCTTTTAGTTTGTCAATGTTTGTTTTAGGGGCGCTTCCATTAGGAGCTCCGTGCACCTTACTGAAGGAAGGTAGTGGGACAGTATATAGGGGTCCCTAAACTATTCTGTCTATATACTACATCATATGACACATAGGGACTTTACCCTGAACTACATAGCCCCATCTAACACGGTTATAAACCACAACTACCTAGTAACCTTCCCATGCTGGGATCCCAACCTATTACACAGGCTATATACCTCAATGATACTAACAGAGGATTATGATGGGAATTCCCCCTAGGAAAGTACTAGCAAAACCAATACGACAGTATACTCAATAGCAGTCTCCCAATAACTGAATAACTCTAACAGCAAATTTTCCCCTACCCCTGTGCTCTCTCTGTGTTTCCTGGAGCCACATGGTGGCATTTTAGACATTAGGTCTCTTGTATATATGTTTAATAAATGTGATTTTATAACTGTACATGTATGGCTATGGAGTTATCTCCAAGGATTGAATTTTTCCTAGCCTAAGTCAACTGGTCAAGCGAGTGCAAATAGGAGTCTTTTATGCCACCTCTGTGACCTACCACCCTTCTCAGCTCAATTACCTATCCCGTATGCACCCTATCCTTATTTACCAGTCAATTTTATTCCAAATTCATGGTGAGCGGTAGCCAATCCCTACCTTATTACATAACCACTGATGCTCTCAGTAACACCAAAGGGATTACATACTGTAAGAAAAACAAGTATTTCACATTAACACATTTCCTTCAAAATGATTTTAGGGGACGTACACTGGCGACACGTTTAATTCTTAGTTAGCTAGTTCCGCAACGGCCGCGACAGTAGTATTGTACAAGGAATAGTTGGACCAAAGTCTTATTGTTATTCAAAGGGTAAAAAAAACAAGGCTAATGAGCTGTACTTTATGAGAATATATATCCTTAAATTCAAACAATAATGTTCACTGTCATGTACGGCACCCAGCTAGCACGTGACCTGCATACAGGACAAGAGTTAATACTCACGCCTCAAGCACTCCCACGTTTCACCTCCGCAAAGGTCCGTCAAATGGACAATATCTCCTCTACAGAATCAAAGATCAATACACAACCCGCAAGCTGCCTCACTCTTCACCTCCGCAAAGGTCCGTCAAATGAGTTCTATCTCTCTTCAATCCATCCCAATATACCACCACCATGAACAGCACACAAGTGAGCAGCACGTGACTTAGAAATGCAACCAGGGTTAATGCACATGGCTACTCTAGCCTACCAACCTTTCTCCTCCGCAAGGAAGCAGTGAGTTAATATTACCCCTACTCAATTACAAATCATATCTAGCCACTGCCACCACCTGAGGGTATGCAAATATGATGAGAGATGTCCGATTCATATTTGCCAGGTCCCTGTTTATTATAGAAAAACTATGCACTTTAACACACCAAAATCAGTGGTAGCAACATGTGTCCGAATGCGTAAATTACTCTCTCCAGTTCATTCAGAGCCCAAAGCATTATTTATTAAATGTTTAATATATATATACAAATACAGTGCTTAGGTTACAAAAAAAGGATTACGAAAAACATACAGTTACAATAAAATGCAGAACAGCTTCTTAAAATAAATTTAATTATAGGGAGTCTTAGTCTCACCCTCTTGGGATTGAGACGTCCTCTTGAGCTCCTTAAGGGGGCGGCAGCTACCATCAGACTATAGAGAGGCTTCAATTCTAACAGAGGGCCTAGAACTATCCAGTGGCCTGGGATCCTATGCTGCAAATATATTTGCTGTGATAACACCTGCAGATGATGCAATAAAGGATCCTGTTTTATATACCCCTGTCTGAGTCTACAGTCTATTGGGTAGGGGAATGCTTGATGACTTTCTCCTGCTATGCTGGAGCCTGCTGTGAATAGAGGCGCTGAACACCGAGGAAGAACCCCGAGAAATCAAGGAAAAGCCTGTCCTGTTTCCCCTTACCACCGCGAATGCTCATCTCTCCTGAACCCTCACAGGTATTAAGCACCATGACACCTGTAGCTTTAGCAATATCTCCCAGAGGGGGGTGGGGGGGAAGCAGCGCTACAATTGGAGGCGCTGCTGAGATGCAGGACAGGACAGGCTTTTAAAGTGCAGCAGCCTGATAAGGAAGGGGGGAGCCTCTCTCTGAGGCGACACCAGGGAGGTGCATTACCTAGACCCTTACCGAAGACAAAGACTATGTTGGGGCGCACCCGGAGTTACGTAGGCATTTGATAACTTCCTTCCATTTTAACTGTCACTGTCTAAAATGTTAATTTATTTTCAAAATGAAAGCATAGATAGCAGTAATACATGATTGTGCTTGCTCATATCCTAGCAGAGAGAGGGGTGAGCTAGCCCCCTGGCACATTTTGTGACTGGTCATGTTGTTCAGGTTAGCTCATTACCAAATCACGCACCCCTATGATTTCAGTTCCTTTGACAGTAAATTGAGGGCCATTTTTACTAAACAGGTCTATTCCCCAAGACTGATTCTGGCTCCATAAAACACATTATGCCTGTAGGTACTGACAGGTATACTTATAGAACAGCACCGCTTAGTAAATAGTCTTTAAAGATGGTTTTCAGCTTTGTCTGATGAAGTTCTCTGATGCCTGTAATTTTTGTTGTTGTTGTTGAGATTTGTACAAGGATGTTTCCTGCATATGCTTTTTTGGCACAGCGATAGAATAAGCATGTGGTGGACATGCTTTTTGTTGATTGGTTCTGCTTCATTTGTAACTCCAGGCAAATGCTGAGTTTCCAAGCAAACATTTAATAGATCACACATTCAGATGTGTTTAATTCCTGCGACATGAGAAGAAAATGAACATTTAGGACATTTATTAAGCAGCAGTAACACACCCAGGCCGGGAGTTATCATACCCTGGTAAATGAGAGTTAATATTGAACCCGGAAAGCAATGTTATGACCTACTATAAGTCATCAATATTGCGGGAGACATTTGCCAGGGGTGATTAACGCCAATGATAAATTGCATCGTTAATTACCACTAGCGATGCAATGGGGGAAGGGAACCAAATTCTTGTACCGTAGGGTTATGTAATAAGAGTTATAAAAAAAAAACCTATGGCAGAAAATGCATTAACCCTTAGATGCCAGAGCCTACCAACGTATACTTAAGAGGCTCGTAAACCCCCCCAAATACTAGATAACTGCTAAGGCAAGCAAGGGTTAACCCTCCCCCAGGGGGCCTAACCAAAGACACTGGGGCTGCTACCCCCAGCAACCACTTCCCCGGCCTCCACCTAACGTAAACCCCACCCCCATCTATAGGATTGGCTAACAGTCCTATTAGCCAAACTTTGCTAATAGGGCTGTGGGCCAATGAAATTAAAGGGGAAAAAAACTATTATTTAAAAAATACAAACAGTTACAAATATATATGTAGCACATGTTCCCTCACCCCTGGGAGATATGGCGGCTACGGTGTATGTGCTGCTTTACCTGCGGCTCACAGGAGGCCTGAGCCTCCGCTGCTGGGAGCTTGGGGTGTGTCTGAGTAGGTAATCGGTAGCGCCTCCACCTGCACAGGATCCTACTATGTGGGATAACCCCGTTACACGAACCCCATACAATAAAACACACTCTGGTACGTATAAGTTTAACTGCATGCAAAAGAATACTGAACATATATATATCTACAGTTCCCCACACCCGGTCACGCACGACCGTGCCCTCCAGTAACCACCAACCCGGTGTCCGCACACTGGCGATGTAGTCCCACAGATTCCTGAGGGCCCTCGGGCACCCAACCACCCTGGTGTCCACGAGTAGCAACTCCTGCCCAAATGTGTGAGACAGCGCTGCCCCCACTAACGTGTTTATAGTTGGTGCACTTGTAGTACCTGCTGGGTGCGCCGAAACCTGGTAACGTCACACTGAAGGATAGGATCCAGCGACGGCGGTGGTTAGGGACGACGTCCGCCTCCACATGGGGTGACCTCCCGCGAGGAGTGTATCACCTTTACAGATAGTCTCTTAATATGGTGGTCTAGTCCCAGACCACCAGATCACCAGTCCGCAGCTGCGTCCTGACTGTGTCCCTGAACAGGGGTGCTAAGCGGGCAATGTCCCTATCTAAGGGCAAGTCCCTAGCGCAGCGACAATCTATGTGGGAGTCGGGGCATAGTTGGGGCCTAAGGGGTCTCTGGTCTAGAGCAGAGGTCACGGACACCCTGCACATGCACTTCCTACTCCTTCCTCATCCCAGCTCCAACTGGCGTGCTCTTCTGCAGGCAAAATTTATTATTATCCATGCAGGATAACCCGGCCGCACTATTGACTGCTACAGCCCAGTGGTCTGGTTCCCCAGTGCATCCTGGGGACTGTAGTCCCCTGTGGATCTATTCTTTCTAATGACCGCCTCACGCACCTACACTGGGCATGCGTGGCATCTTGTGCATGCGCGATCATGACCAAGATGGCGGCACCCTGCAGGGGGAGCCGCCTGTAACCTCCGGCGATCGAGTCACCTTGCAACCACCCTACATTCTCCCCAACCTCCCTGACAGGCACATCTGCAGCCCGAGGTAGGGGGCAGACGGGGGACCAGGGGGACTCAGGCTATACTCTCCCCCTGGCAAAAATCCCCGCTTGGGGAACATAGATTAAATCAGAGGGGGGATATAGAGTACAGATTTCTACCAATCTGCGGTGCGGATTTCGGATTTAATGTCGAATCTGAGTGCGGATTCTTAAAAATCCTCCCGGATTGTATCCAATGGTGGATTCGGATTAATCTGCTCAGTTTTTTTAGTACCCAGTCCGCAGACAGATTTTGATAGGGGAGATCGGATTTGGTGTAAAAAAATTGTGAGATTCCAGGAAATAGATTTGGATTGGTTTACCCATCTCTCGTGGCTAGGCCCGTTAGCCTCTTGGATAGTCAAGGGGGTTTAGTAGCGTAATGTCAGGAATATTTTAACGACTTAGGGCATCATGCAGTAAGCAGCGGAAAGGCAATTCTCGCCACTTTCCCACCAAAAATGCCTACCCCTATTCAGTAAGGGGCGAGAAAGTGGCGAGAATCAAAAATCAATCAAAATAAAAAAAAACGCCAGTTTTGTTGGCGGTTTTTTTTTTCCCGTCGGTGGAGAGGCGAGAAGGCACTTTCTGCCTAAAATAGAAACATTTTCCGCCACGCTGTATTCTAGTAGTGGCGAGTAGCTTAGCGGAGCTATTTGCCACTCTAGAATGGCGTTTTTATGGCGAATCAGCCACGCAAGAAAAAGTTGGCAAGTTGATGGTGAGAGGCTGCTGATGAGTGGCGGATTGGCACTTAGAAAAATTTCTGGCCTTTTTCTTGGCTGGGATTGATGCCGGTGGTCTCCGGAGCTGATACCATTAATACCAGCACCGGACCCCCCCGGCATGCATCCGAGGCAGGAAAAATGCATTTAAAGGCCACTTCATTACCTTAGCGGCTAACCGCTAAGGCAATGAAGGGGTTAAACAGCCGTGCCAGGTTTATTGTGGGTAGCGGGGGTGGGTGAAGGGGGTATTTGGCCCTTGTTGTTTGTTTAGGGCTTGCGGGGGGGTTGCGGGTTTGCTTAACCCCTTCACGACCGTAGCAGTTAATACCGCTACGGTCATGAAGGGGTTAAACCCTCCCGCTACCCACCCCAAGCCCTAAACAAACCACCGTTGGGGCTAATACCCCCTTCACCCACCCCCGCTACCTACAATAAAAAGAAAACACACACAACAGCCCCACACTAACTAAAGAAATATATATATATATATATATATATATATATATATATATATATATATATACAGGTAAACCCCGTTATAACGCGGTCCTCGGGGTCCACCCCGAGACCACCGCGTTAGTAACGGGGTCGCGCTAATTTTTTTTTAAAAATGGCCGCCGCACGCCTGATCGGGTGGGAGGGAGTGAGGAGGGAAGGAAGTTAATTAAATAAATAAATAAAAAGTTTTTAAAAAATGGCGGCGATTCATCCCTCCTCCCTCTCCCTCCCAGCCCCCTCCCTCTCCCTCCCAGCCCCCTCCCTTTCCCTCCCAGCCCCCTCCCTCTCCCTCCCAGCCCCCTGGTTTTGCGGTGCGCGGCAACATGTGTCTGTGGCTGCTGACTTGTGAAAAACGAGAGAGGAGTCGAGTGTGACCATTTATTCCACATACATATATTTACATCAGTCCTCTTCATTCTCTGAGTGGTACAGATCTAGAAATAGGATTATTACATTCCACGGAGCTCTGTCAGTTGAGTGGAAATCAGCCACTGCGGGCCCAGGGAATCCCTTTCCTTAGAGGAGGAAGTTGTCACGGCCGGGTCATCACATGCTGACGTCACTTCCGGGATCATTTGCAACGGAGGAGATTGCCAGCCACCACCAGTCCAGCAGAGTGTAGGAACCCCCTGAGGCTACCATCGAGAGGGTCATCACTCCCACATTGGATTTAACAACTAGGTGGCAATAGATCCCGGGACAGCTCAGAGGACAGCCAGGACACAGATAAGGGATTCCCCCCAAATTGCATTTATGTGCTTTGAGTGTGTGTGCAGTGTGCAGTGTGTGTCAGTGTGAGCAATGAGCAGTGTGTGTCAGTGTGAGCAATGAGCAGTGTGTGTGCAGTGTGCAGTGTGTGTCAGTGTGAGCAATGAGCAGTGTGTGTGCAGTGTGCAGTGTGTGTCAGTGTGAGCAATGAGCAGTGTGTCAGTGTGAGCAATGAGCAGTGTGTGTGCAGTGTGCAGTGTGTGCAGTGTGAGCAATGTGCAGTGTGAGCAATGAGCAGTGTGTCAGTGTGAGCAGTGTGTGTACAGTGAGCAGTGTGTGTGCAGTGTGTGCAGTGAGAGTGTGTGCAGTGTGTGCAGTGTGCAAAAAAAAGAGGGAGCCACGGGAAAACAGTGTTATAATCGAATCGCGGTATAACGAGGCGCGTTATAACGGGGTTTACCTGTGTATATATATACTTTGCTTCAATTGCCTTTAAGATGACGTCATTAAAAGAAACATGGCCGCCCTCACATGGTACGGTAGCCAATCAAAGCGTGGGAAGTCTATCCCTACTCTGATTGGTTCTAGTACCATGTGACAGGCTTTCAATGACGTCATATCCGTTATTCCCCAAGCCTCTGTCACATGGTCTACTAGAGCCAATCAGAGATGGGATGGAGTTCCCTCGCTCTGATTGGCTGCCGTACCATGTGAAGCCGGCCATGTTTCTTTTAATGACGGCATCTTAAAGGCAATTGAAGCAAAGCCATTCTGATTGGCTGTGATTTCATTGCCTTTAAGTGACGTCATCATTTTTTTTTGTATCGGCCAAAACACATGGTTTTCACGGCCCAATCAGGGCCGTGGAAACCATGACGAAAATGTGACGTCATAGGCCTTTAAAAGCCTATGTCGTCTCATTTTGAAGCCAGACGCCAAGGAGGAAGGACCTCCGGTGAAGAAAGAAGACCAGGGCGTGGCAGCAGACGGGAAGAAGACCCCGGAAGAAGATAGAAGAAACAAGAATACAGATGAAGATGGATTAGAAGTAGAAGACCCCTGGATTGTCGTGTTTTATTATTTTAAAGTTTATTATTTTCTGGTTTATTATTTTATGGGTTCCTGTTCGTGGATTGGTTCGTGAGTAAGCTGTTCAACGGGAGTCGGTGAGTGGGTCAAGTAATGGTAAGTGAACTAAAGAAATGTATGTAATGTAACTGTGTTTTTTGTTGCTTTTTACATGTGTTTTTTTTTTATTGTACATCATTTCTTGCCACTGTATGTATGTATGTATGTATGTCTAGAGAGATATATACATACAGGGTAAGAAATGATATTGTTTGAAAGCTTGCTTTGCACTATTTTAAATGATTGTGGCTATGCTGCTATGCATAGATGTGTGTTCAATGTATTTTATAATAGATAGATGTAATTTTTGGGCTTCTATGCTGTACTTTAGGTCAGCGGTGCGCAAACTGGGGGGCGCGACCCCCAGGGGGGGCGCGAGACTGCCGGCGGGGGGCGCGGGGTTTACAGAGGCCCCGCGCGCTTCCCGAAGGCACTTAAATTAAGTGCCGGGGGAGCTGCAGGGCCTCTGTAAACCTTTACTTACCTAAGCTCCGGCGGCTTCCTTCCTGCATCGCCATGGCAACGCGGCGTCAAAATGACGCCGCGAGGTCATGTGACGTCACGTTGCTATGGCAACGTGATGTCAGGACGCCGGAGCGCAGGTACGTGGGGCTTAGGTGGGGCGCGGGAGTGAGGGGACGCCGGCAGGGGGGCGCAGGGAAAAAAGTTTGCGCCCCCCTGCTTTAGGTAATGGTGAGGCTTGGTTTTGTATATTGTAATTGTTGGTGTCCTATTTTGTATGATGGTAACTTGTTCTCTTTAACGGTTGCTATAGTTAATTGTGTAATTGGTATGGATGCTATTTTAATTGTTTTGGGATGTAATTCATGTATGCTAATTGATTGATGGTGACTTTATTGGATTACATTGTATACTTCTTTTGATGTAATGCTATTTTATTTGAAATATTGTATTGTTAACATTGATTTGCAGCGTCTACATGTAGCTTACATTTTATGCAGCATGTATACAATGTAAATGCAATGTTGTAAGTGGCATTTGAGGCTTTGGATTGGCATTTGATGCTTTAGATTGGATGATTACATTTGATTTGTTTAGGAAATTGCATTGTATTTCATTGAGGATGTTATGGATAAGTGGTATTGCCATTGCCAGGATGGCTTAACCCCTTAATTACCTTTGCGGTTAGTACCTGAGAAGGCGATTAAGGGGTTCATTGATATGTGAATGTCATTGCAATGTATTGGCTATGTATTATTTTGGCAACGGACCACAAGGATAATGCTGGCGACGGGGCCTTCTTATTGATGAAGTCAGTAGAATTTTCTTTATTTTAATATGCTAGTTAATGTGTTTAATAATGGCCAAATAATGTATTATCCCTATCTGGATAATAGTTATTTGGCACATTATTGTACTGTATGTGGTGGGGTGGGGGGAGGGGGTATTGGCCCCAAGGGTATGTGGTAGGACTCCCTTGTGGGTAGTGGGTGAGGGTGGTTAGGCCTCAGGGGGTGGGGAGGTAGTGGGGGACGATATGTGGGTGATGGTGGGTTAACCCCTTAATGACTGTTAGCGGTTAACAACCGCTATCATTAAGGGGTTAGGGGACATTACATTGGATGTTTTTATTCTTGTGTCTGTTTTGCAGAAGCGGATGGGGCATTAGCAGGATGAAGATGAGGATGGCCTTCATTGTGGCAGCCGGACATGGGTGAGTGCTATATGTATTTAATGTCTTTATTGTTCTGTATGCATTTTAAATGGACAACTGCACTATTATCCATTTGTGGATAATAGTAATGTTGCCCATTACTGTATTGTATGTTGTGTATTGCTATGTTTATTGGGGGCAATTGTCCCCAATAAACATACTATTATGCGTTAACCCCTTCATTGCCTTAGCGGCTATCCGCTATGGTAATGAAGCAGCATTAATGTATTTTAATAATATTGTGCGGGAGCAGGGGGTCCCCTGAGCTGAACGCATTGATTTGTGGCTCAGAGACCCCCTGCTTCCCGAGTTACAGGCCCGGTTTGGGGCATCGGTTACAGTGTCGACGCCATATTTATTGCGGGCACGTAGCGTATTGGACACATAAACATGGCGGCGACACTGCCCACCCGATCACACATACCGGGGCCTGTAACTCAGGAACCAGGGGGTCCCTGGTCCACAAAGCTATGCGGTTCAGCTCAGGGGACCCCCTGCTCACTGTACAGTATTATTAAAAAAATATTCATTCTGCTTCGCTACCATAGCAGATAGCCGCAAATTTAAGGAACGAGTCTTTATTGATATGTGTGTTTTAATCATAGTGTAGATGTGCAAAGGGTCTCCGGAGCTGAACCGCTTTGGTTTTAAGTCCGGGACCCCCTGCTTCCCGAGATACAGGCCCCTTTATGGGGTGCCAGTATCCCTCTGCTTTGTTTACATTCCGCGGTCACGTGATCGGGACCTTGAAATGCAGAGGGATACCGGCACCTCATAAAGGGGCCTGTATCTCGGGAAGCAGGGGGTCCCCGGACCTGAAACCAATGCGGTTCAGCTCCGGTGACCCTCTGCACATGTACACTATGAATAAAAATGGTTTAAAAAATTATTTTTAATGGGCCGATGTTTGCGCCGAGAGAGCAGCGGATCTCTCTCTTCTGCAAACACATCTCGGCAGGGGACGGCTTATCGGCAGCTTCTCGCCAGGCAGCCGTCTCGCCACCGGTTACTAGCCATTTTATCAAATGGTGGTGGCGCATTCATTCGCCAGGGATTCGCCCCTTACAGCATACAGCGAGTTTAACACGCCAAAAACATGGCTAATTGCTAAACTGCCTAATGCATTTTTTCGCTGCTTACTGCATGATGCCCTTAGTGTACAGCTAGTCATGTCAGCCCATGACTAGCTGGCCGCTTGTGCTACTAAGGGTTTAATATCTTGTTGGTGTTACTTTTGATCACAAATTCCTGGTTGGTATAGATTATACTGCCTTTATGTATATAATGGTCCAATGTCAGTCTAGGGCAGGCAATTATATATTTTGTCGGTACTACCATACCGCCGGGTGTCTGATGCTGATGATTAGCATCAAAATTAGTCAAATTGCGTTGTTTCGTCATTTTGATGATCGTTTCTGCTATTTTTAATATTCACGGTAAAAATTCATCATTTTAAATGGAAACAGATTGATTACTTCCCTGCTAGAAGTAGCGCATCTTTTTGGAGTATAATACAGCATTTTTTGTATATCGCCGTTTGATGGCTCTAGACCTTAGTCACTACCTAGCATCCAAAGACTAAACTATTTATTGACCGTTAGAAATTCACCTTTTCACTGGAATTTGAACACTATCTCAATTAAAATCAATTGGAACCCGGAAAACAGTGGATTGCAACATGCAATAATGCAATGCAGTAATTGAAGAACATTCCCCCTTTCCTTTGCAAATGAAAAATCCATTGACAAGCTCACCATTCTGGAAGCAATATAGAAGTGGAGTGTTCATGATATCTCCAGAGCTTTGGTAAGTACTATATATCAACATTAAGAGGCAAGGGCGGCCTGTGTCATGTGACAGTAGCTACAGCTACAGGTAGCCATGTAATTAATAACAGCTGCTTTTAAAAAGAGCACACCACTAAACATTGGATAATATAGTCTACAAACTATCCCAAACTCCTGTGGTTGAGTTCCTGCACTTTCTGGGTCAGACCTGGACCATCTGCCACCAAGATATACTTTAACAAATAATTCCCAGACTGATGTCAGGCCCACAAAGTACAAACCATATTTTTAAGATTTTCCTGGTCTTACAAGCTGAGTTCTTTTTTTTTTATTTGTGACTCAAGAAAAACAAGGATGTTAGGAATTTAGAAACAAGCTTCTATAGTATGAAGCCTCACAAATAAATCCACCAGATATTGGCAAATACGTTTATCTCCGTAAATCCAAAAGTTTTTCAAATATGAGGGCATGTGTAGGTGAGTGTAATAAAAACAAAAACATTTGATTCCACTCTGTGAACTATACTGTACATGTTTTGTTATGCTTTGTTTACAAAAATGTGGTTACTGACATTATGCCAAAAATAATTGTGTGCAGTTACTGATGACTCCATCACCAAGAAACCTTGACAAACATACAGTAGACCAAGTGCTATAAAAATATTTTCACAAGTCTACAGTACCAATTCTCATCCATTCATTTATTTAAACCTGCATTTAAAGTAGACCTATTTGTTTAAACAGTTTCACACCATGTGTATCTACATGAATGAGTCATTATACAGTATGCAGATATAAATAAAGCCTCAATTGCTTTGTCAATAGGTGCATTGTTCAACAGGTACAATACCTCATTGGGGCCAACCATTAAAACAGTATATAAACTGTTAATATACTGTATTATATGGGCCAGGCTCAACATGGTGAACTAGTGACTGTATTCCTTTTCATATTTTACGTACAGCACCGATCACAGTGATATGTTTGCTCAATTAGAATGACTAGCCCTGGAATCCAAGCTTAATGTGCATTTCTCTAGGTCCACAATTTAAATATTCGGTTTATCTAATGAGCTTACTTGATGAGCTCCTACTGTACATACCACTTACAAACACAAAAACTGGTTACTATGCCTAGGAGAAGTAAAAGAAGCTGACAGTACTTCACTTTCATACGAAGTGCCTCAGTTCTGAAGGGATTTACCTGATTCCATCAATGTTCCCAACAATCCCAAGCTCACCCCCCCCCCCCACCATCACGCTTTAACCCTATGAGTGCCCAAGGGCTGCAGCCCCAGAGCGATCATGTGACCATTCATCTAAAGCGATCATGTGATCAGAGGCATTGCTGAGCATAACTTCTTGTAGCCTTGAGCTCCTACTTCTGTTGTGCCTTACTCCTGTCTCCCTTTCTTTTGCAGTTTTTGGATTCTACGTGTATCGACCCGGCTTGACTACTGAACACCTCTGGATATCGACCCCGGCTTACCCTCGACTACGTGTACCTCTCAAAACCATATACCTTCTAATACCTTTTGGCCGATGCAATTGAAATTTACTTAAATTTGTCATTCATATTAATACATATGCCTCTTTTGTTTGAAACGATTAGCGGTCCTGACACAGCTGATTTCTAATCGGTGTCTGCCACAGTGCCTAACGGAGCCTCCTGGATTCACACCAGTCTTCTGTATGCCGAGTTCCTCCGGTGAGACGCAAGCTGGAAATGCAGTATCGCCGGCACCATCAAGCTAGCCGGGACTTCAAGCCGGCGGATACCACACTTCCCTGGCATCTCGTACGGCTGAAGGTGCAGTGTATTATGACTCGCTCACTATATTTTACCTAATTGTAAGTTGCTACTTACCTATTTTACCCATTTAAATATACTATTTACTTACTCCTGGTGCACTCTGTGTGTTTTATTATTCCTGTCTGATCCTCGAAGATTCTCTTCCGTGGCACTTCGTGGAGCTGGGTGGACTCCCACACGCAGGAGCTGCAAGGAGTGCAAGTTATCCATCTCATCTACCAAAACACTTGAAAGCACGGGCGCGGATTCATCCTTTTACTACAGTATATGCCTTTTGTCTATCAAAAAAATAGAGGATATTTTAATACTAACAATAATACAGTACAGGTATACCCCGCATTAACGTACGCAATGGGACCGGAGCATGTATGTAAAGCGAAAATGTACTTAAAGTGAAGCACTCCCTTTTCCCACTTATTGATGCATATACTGTACTGCAATCATCATATACATGCATAACTGATGTAAATAAGGCATTTGTAACAGGCTCTATAGTCTCCCCGCTTGCGCACAGCTTCGGTACAGGTAGGGAGCCGGTATTGCTGTTCAGGACGTGCTGACAGGCGCATGCGTGAGCTGACTTTTGCCTATTGGGCGATATGTCATTACTCGCGAGTGTACTTAAAGTGAGTGTCCTTAAACCGGGGTACTGTATGTCTGTATAAACTTATGTGGCTGCAATTGTTATCCATGTTTGAAATGTAAGTACAGTACCTTGGCCACTGATTTCACTTGTGAAACCAAGATTCCTTTTCAGAATTCCAATACTGCTTGTGTGTAATTCTACTAGCAATACTATTCTGTATATCCATCTAAAGAAGTGATGTGTACTACAGTACCTGTACAAGCCATCAAGGTTATTTATGAATCACATTAATAGAAATGTATTCTTTGCTAGCACACAGAGCTGTACTGTACATAAAACTTTTTGTCCATGAGAGATCACATTCCTATGATTTTGGCACCTAACTAAAATTCCGTGCGTGGGCACACGGCACTATAGAACGTGCTTATGGCATACTGCAGGTAACTCAAATTACTTACCCAAGGTCATATGGAGCTAACATTTGTAGCCATACTGTTACCACATCCTACCAATCCTACAAAGTAACGGTACGTTAACCCTCATTCATGTTATTTGTCATATGTGATAGATTCATGTACTAAGCACTGGGTCCAATACCTAAAAAGTTATGGTTATAGGCTGACTCCACAACAAAATAAGGATTTTTATTATCTACTGAAGTTCTGAACGAGATTGAGCACTGTTTTTGGGACTCTTGCCCCATAACTACATATAACATTTGTATCCATACTGTTACCACATGGTCGCATATGCACTAAAGGTGGTTCAGATTACACAGAGATTTCACATGAAGAAAAAGTAGCACTTCATATGCATTTAGAAGCGGTTCCACCCAGACCCTGAATTATGAAGGGGGAAAGACTGGGGGGGGGGGGGGGGGAAGTTAGTGAATTTGAGACAGAGAGAGACCTTTTTTACAAAGGTCCCAATTGCTATATACTGTATCCCCTCAAACCCACCTTGAAACAAGTTGTGGAGAAAAATCTGTGCTTAAAAAAGAGCACACCTAAGGTACCTGGGAGATATGCAAATCTCTCTCTCTACCTTTAGGTAAGACATGAATTACCGTCCGGTACCGCAAGGTAGTGCTAAATTCACCTAATGTTAACCCTTCGCAAATGAGTTAGATGACGGCCATTGTTTTTGCATATAATAAAGCTTAGTGGATACCTTTACCTATTTAGGGAACCTGATGTTATTTGCCATGATTTAACAGAGCTTAGTGCATCTGGTCCTGTGAATGTTCAATTGCATGTCATTACCCAGAATCCCTGGGTGCAGTGGACCTGTCTGAGACACGTGAATGTACTTGTAACTCCCCTCACCCCCTTTTGGGATTACTATTTTCACTTCAAAGGTTAAGGGTCCTAAAGGGTTAAAACTATGTGCTTGTAAGTGTAACACCCCTCTCCCATCACATGGTACAGGGTGACTAGCCAGAAACCTAGCTACTCCCACCTTCTAGAAAATGTCCAGCCTGTCACCTGGTACAGGATGACTATGCAGAATCCAAACCAATCCTCCTGTAGGCATGGTGACCATTGATGTCTCTAGTAGGTACGTATAGTTAGGATACACGATTCTAGTTTCAGGTCCCTGAACATAGAGTAAGTCATGTTTATGTGTGGAGATATATGTTCAAGTGCTCACTTTTATTATTTTACACTTAGGGAAAGTGACCCTTCTAGTAATAGCAATGGTCCGAGGTTAGTTGTCTGCCCTGAAAGAGGAGGACGCATTTGGGGGGAGGTGGGTTATTCTGTGAAATAAAGGGTTCGGGAGCACCGCGGGATTGGCCCATTCTGACCAGTTCTAAATGTGAGCCCTTTCTGATGCCTTGGGATAAGGAGGGTACTCCTCAGAGGGACAGATATGTATTCCCGATGATAAAAGTATCTCTACCACAGGTCCTGGTGAAAGGAGGCAAATCCAAATGCAGGGACAGCGAATACCATGCAGACCCAGTGCTAAGAGTACCAACCCCAGAACCTCCCTAGGATAGGGGGTGAGCTGGGGAAGAATACAAAATGCAACTGTATTATTTGCCACTTATTATTATTATTTGCCCCTTATTATTTGTTGATGAGAAGATGTCCTTGCATGTGGATCCCAATCAGTGGAATAAATAAAGCTCTTTTCTGTACCAATAAAGTTCCTGGCGCCCTTCATTATCACCTTCTAGCATACATGCCCAGTCAGCCCTGATGCCAGCACCCTGAGAATGTAATTAGAGGCACTGAGAACACTGTATATAAGACACTTCGATGTAGCACTCCTTTTTAGCCGGATAAAGAGGGATACATACGCATAAGTGTTTTTTTTTCTTTTCTGGTCTTTAGGCCCAATATGTTTGATGCAAAAAATAATTCTGTAGTTTCCAGTAGTGCCTGTGAGTTTTTCTTTATATCCAGTACAGCGTCATGCTACTAACTAGTTGGTAGCATTCATAGTACAAGATTCTAGGTTCTCTCAATAATACGACCTGAAAAAAGGCTTTCGTGGAACAATTTCAGACTTTTCCAGGTATAAGAGTCTCAGACTGGAAAGAAATCATCCAAACAATTAGGGGATATACAGCATATAAAGTGAAACAATTAATTTGGCGGACTCCACACAGACTGTTAGCAATTACTTTGCAACAACTTGCTGTTTCTCCATATGTACTGTATGCAGTCTGTTATGGGAGCTTCTTACATCTGGTGCTGAACAAAAGAGGCTAACACTACCATTATATTGATACAAACTTTGATATATCATTATTCTATTGCTCCAATATATCTCCTTTCCTAACCGCTGCAAAACTGCCCCCCAAATCACCAAATGATATACTGCAAATGGAATACAACTACCATAAAACACAAAAAATGGTCCAATTTGATAATGTTTTGACTAGTGCTCCAAATTTGCTCCAACTATGATGTTTAATTTATATCCCCGTTTGAATTCAAAACCAACAACTTAACCACTACATTATTCCTCATTCATACTGCTTCACAACAAATATCACCATTTTTGGACAATAGACAGAAGTTTACATATAAAAGCTTAAGTATGAAAAAGCTAACAAGAGATAGTTACAATAGCTCCCATGTACAGACGAGCCAATGAGTATTCCAAAACTTGTCTTAAATTTGCCTTAATCTAGCCAGGTACATGCTGGGTACATTTCAGTGACATTTCTGCAGAGGTTACTGGCCCATCGGATTAACACAGCAGAGATCCCTGGCAGTCCCATTCAGTTTGAATGGGACTGCCAGGCACCCCCGCTGTTAATCCGATGGGCCATTAGTCTGTCTGCAAAAATGTGTGAAATGTTGCAGCATGTACCCAGCATATACCTGGGTCTTTTTGGAAATTGCCCCAGGTTTGTTTTAGAATAATCATCGGCACTACAGTACCAATTGCTTCTTTCTACTGAGTTTAAGAACTTCAAATGCCCAATCTGGAGACAAATGTATTCTCTTTGCAATTACCACATGACACTAGAAATTATCCCTCAGATATACTGGGGACTTTTGGGGGGCATTTTTCAAATAATCATTATACACAGTGTTCGACAAACCTATACATTTGCTCGCCCCGGGCGAGTGGATTTAACCCCTGGGCGAGTAAATATTGGCCCAAGCAGCACAAGTTTGGTACTAGGTGGCGAGTAGATTTTTTTGTGTGGCGAGTAAATTTTTTGGTGATTTGTCAACCACTGATTATACACATTTGCAGACGATTTCTTTTTAATTTCTACTTCCTTAAAGGAAGATTTAGGAATTCAACGTATTACTTAAGAATATTTTGTTTCTGTTATTGCATGAAAACCAAATAATGTAGCCTTATAAACTTATGGGACAATTACAATTTTAAATGGGACGTACTGTAGTTCACACAGAGAAATCCTACAACCGTCAACTAAAACAAAATAGAAAAGGAATATTTTACAAACAATACTTTTTTTCTCCCTGATACATATTCTGTTATTGTGCCCGAAATATTTATACAGCAGTTTAACGGCTAATATAGTTAAATAAATACAAGCTATGTGCATTTTCCCCAATGTTTGTGTTTAACCTCTTTTTAATGGTGGCATACGTGCCTAGAAAATGTGACTATCTAATTGCTAATAAAAATGCGCAATTTAGGGATAGATACAGAAATCATCTATGCATCCTACTGACAATACTCGGTTAGTTTAATGTTATTATTTTCATTTAGCTGTATACTTATCACTCGTGGTATGTTCACAAATGCAAAACAACAAGGCAGCCCAAGGAAGGATTACGCACATATCGGGTTCCTGCTTTATAGAACTCATCTTTGCTGAAAGATCTGTTAGATACAGGTGTATCCTGAATCTTAGTTGATCCCTAGCTTACAGGTTGTCTCAAAGCAATGCACTTTAATAGAGCAACGTGACTATTTGATTTCATTGGTTATCTGTGATTTGCTTGTAAACTAACCAGTAAAATAACTGAGCAGCGTGTTAGGCACCTTTTACATTTGTTCTATTTTTAGGGCTTGCACTTATACTTACATCTGTCATCAAACGATCTATGGCCAACATCTTATTTATGCTACTGTACTTTGACACATTGTCAGCTCTAGATTTCAGTTGAAGTCTGGTGCTACACTGAAGGTCGTGTCTTTTGTAATATTTTTACAAGTACTCTCTTATTACAGCTCCATGAGTTAATCCTACTCAACTCAACTTACGTTTGAGCATGCTGCCGACAAGGTCTTTTCAAACAGAGCAGAAGACTGGCAAACACATTTAGCTATACAATTACTGGTCTTTACACTGCTAAACTTGAAAATGTGTTATTGATTTCCACACATAACTATATAAATGTCAGTTCTAGAGCTATCGAAATCATGAGAAAGCACCAGTTTTCCATCAATACAGTAACTGCCCTGTATGTTTGTTTAACATCAATTGTATAGTTTATTTTCGTGTTATACTCGTGGTAACAAGGCAAAAACAGACACTTTTCTGTGTACGATGCTAACAGGTGCAGCCAGCTGATTTTGTTTCCCCTCCCTTTAAATCTGCAGACCAAGCAATATCCTACATGTGTGTTTCTTTTAATAAATCAGTTCTGTACTATGAGAAAATACTTCTAGCATTTTTCTTAAAATCAACTCTAAATTAAATTTTTAATGTATTATAATGTAACGAGCATTTTGTGTTTCTATAGCAACCATTTACAAAGTCACATCCCCTTCCTCTTCTGAAACAGGCTCTGGCTGACCCCTTTTTGAGCCCTGCCCTCTCTAGCAGTACACCAGTTGTATCTAGTGACTGCCTGGTCACATGATCTTCCCCACAGAACTTTACATCTTTGATCCTCTTCTGCTGCACTGACAGCCATTTAGTGAACCCCCAAGCCGAATCTTTCTCGATCGATCATAGGAGAACGGATCGATAGGCAATTGAGATAATTACTTATCATTGTGTGGATTGTATTGATGCACATATTAAATGGGGGGGGGGGGGGGGGAAACACAGCTTGGACTGCTGCTTTAATGTAATGGTATCTGGTATAGTCTAGTTAAAACCTATATCCCTCTTTATATGTAGATTGCAGAGAGTGCACCTGTGCACGTGGCATTAGGAGCAGAGAGCTACAGTGCCAGGCATGGATGAGAGTTCAAGCGCCGTCAGAGGGGACCCTCAATGGCTATAAAGCACAGCAGTACCAAAGCTTTTTGAAGAACAGGCCTGCAACAGTTAGTACATAACAAGCTCTCATGATGTACTGGCACCATTACAAGCCAACATACAAAGAATTGGGTGGCTAATACAAACTGACACTGATTTACACCTAAGCAGCATTTAATGAGGGAGGAGCGGCCATGTTGAGTTAGAACTGCGTGGAACTGAGTTCAATTAGGTTGGACCGAGGATTGCAGAGAGTGCACCTCTGCACGTAGCATCAGGAGCAGAGAGCTACAGTGCCAGATGTGGATGAGAGTTCAAGCGCCATCAGAAGGGACCCTCAATGGTTATAAAGCACAGCGTTTATATAAGATACTCAAATGTGTCAAACCTAGACTTGGTCGCCCAAGAATCTCTGCAAGGGAATCATTGTGCCAATCTATCTCTCAATATATTGCTTATCATTTGCAACCTTACAAAGCACTAAAGCACTAGTAGAGAAACAAGCCTTTAAGTAAGAGGCACGTACACTTCAGAGCACACCAATATTACTGTCTATAACTTATAAAACCTAACCGTTCATGTATTCAATAAACAGCAAGAAGGCAGAGCACACCAAGGTAAGTTTTAAAATATTTATAGACCATAAAATAGCAGATTTACATGAATTTTTTTTATCTAGAAATATTTTGAAACTTACCTTGGTGCGCTTTGTCTTCTTGCTGATGTTCCGGTCGGAGGCTGTTTTGCTGGCGGGGGACCCGTTACTGCTCCTTTCTACATT
Organism: Ascaphus truei; assembly: GCF_040206685.1. Taxonomy (NCBI): domain Eukaryota; kingdom Metazoa; phylum Chordata; class Amphibia; order Anura; family Ascaphidae; genus Ascaphus; species Ascaphus truei. Next base: position 34,518,668 of record NC_134486.1, read on the forward strand.
TAATCTACGTCAAGACAAGTGGCAAGAGGTTTCCCTGCCTATTAAAGGATGAATCCTTGAGGGCCTATGTGTCCAATAAAACAAGAAATAACAAACAATGTCCATTATGTTCAATTGTTTTAATATTTCTTGTTTTATTTGACACATTAAAGGTTACGTTTTAAAGTCTCTATATATATAGAGCCTTAAAGGCTCTATATATATATATATAGAGCCTTTAAAACTTAACCTTTAATGTGTCAAATGAAACAAGAAATATTAAAACAATTTAAAATAATTAATAATAAATTAATTATTTTACATAGTTTTGTTATTTCTTGTTTAAATTCTTATGATATATAATAGGTATGCTCTGAAGTGAACCTCTTACTTAAGGCTATATGCTTATAATATATAATAGGGTATGCTCTGAAGTGAACTTCTTACTTAACGGCTTGTTTCTCTACTTGTCCATTAGTGCATTGTATGTATGTATGTATATATGTATGTATGTGTATATATATATATATATTTATATATATATATATATATATATATATATATATATATAGATATATATATATATAACAAAAAGCAGCAGCCAGCACTCCAAGCAACAAATGTAAAGTCAAGGTGCATGCTCCATAGAAATCAATATAGAAACCCTGTCTTCCCATAAGAAAAGGCACAAAAGCAGCAACACTCAGATAAAGCAAAAAGACATGTATTAGCAGTTACAAAACAGCACACTATAAACCCATAGTGTGCTGTTTTGTAACTGCTAATACATGTCTTTTTGCTTTATCTGAGTGTTGCTGCTTTTGTGCCTTTTCTTATGGGAAGACAGGGTTTCTATATATATATATATATATGTGTGTATGTGTATGTATATGTAACGAGAATTGAAAGGGAGGCCTTAGAAAGTCTTATGACGACTGATGAGATTATTATAAAACAAGCTGACAAGGGGGGTGGGGTTGTGATCATGGATCGATCTTGGTACTTAAATGAAGCAAATAGAATATTGGATGATACCAACATGTACCAAATCCTTGATCACAATCCCACAAATTATTTTTTCCAACAGCTAAGGGAATTTCTTACAACAGGGAAAAATTTGGGAATTCTAAATGATAGTGAATATAAATATTTATGTAAGGATAAATCTAAACTACACCTTTTTTACTTCTTACCCAAGATTCACAAAGATGTTTTGAATCCCCCTGGTAGACCTATTATATCAGGGATTGACTCATTGACTAATAATCTATCCCAGTATATCCAAATTGTATCCACATTTCAATCTTACATTAAAGATACTACTGATATTATTAGGATTCTAAATGGAATCAAGTGGGAGGAACATTATATTTTGGTTACAGCTGATGTATCAGCACTTTATACATCAATTGTACATACAGATGGGATAGAAGCTGTGAAGAGAGTCTAAAAAGAGATGAGGATATTAAAGAAGAACAAGTGGAGTTTATTGTGGAATCCATCCGCTTTATTCTTGACAAAAACTTTTTTTGGTGTAACAATAAATATTACCTACAGAGCTGTGTCACTGCCATGGGGACTAGGTTTGCACCGAGTTATGCAAACTCTCGGTGCAAACCTAGTCTCCTGGCATAGATTTATCGACGATGTGGTGTTTATTTGGAAGGGGAGCGAAGACGAGTTGAACCAATTTTTTGTCTTTTTCGACAATAATGATCGCAACATCAAATTTACTCATGTGTGGAGTAAACATGAAATAGAATTCTTAGATTTGGTGATTTTTATAGAGAATGGGAATTTAAAAACAAAAACCTTCTTCAAAAAAGTAGATAGTAAGAACTTTATATTAGAAGATAGTTGTCATAATCCACAATGGATTAAAAATATTCCCTACGGCCAACTGAGAAGACTCAAAAGAAATTGTAGCGACGAATATACATACCAAGAACAATCCAAAATCCTCATCAATAGATTTAAAGATCGTAATTATAATCCACGCACTCTAAGTGAAGCTATAGAGAGAGTGAATTCTGTCCAAAGAAAAGATCTTTTGATGGATAAAGTAAAAAATACCACTTTTAATAAAGCATTTAATATGTCTTTCCTTACACCCTATAATAAAGAGGCATATAAGATTAAGAATGTCATTCGTAAACATTGGCATATTTTAAAAATATATTCTATTTTAAAGGACCATATTCCAGATATTCCCAGTGTCATATTCAAAAAGGCCCCAAATCTGAAAAATAAATTGGCCCCCACCACTTTTAAATCTCAAAAGGTTGTGAGACAAAACACTTGGCTAGAGAAACCGAAAGGCTTCTTTGGGTGCTATTTATGTAAAGCATGTCATTTTAAAGAAACGGAGAAATTTCAATTTATTTCCAAAAAAACAGGAGAAGTATTCAAAATAGATAGTTATATAAATTGCAAAACTGATTTTGTGATTTATTTATTACAGTGTACTTGTGGGTTGCAGTACATTGGACGTACTTCAAGACCATTACGTATTCGTATTTTGGAACATGTGGGAAATATTAAAAAAGGTCTTATTATCCATAATTTATCTAAACATTTTCATACTTTTCAGAACTCAGATCCCAAGTGTTTCATAGGCATTGAGCATGTTACCACTCATTGGAGGGGGGGTAACAGATTGAATAGCCTGGCCAAGAGGAAAACTTTTTGGATTCATAAGATGCAAATCCTTGCCCCCCATGGGTTAAATGTGGATATAGATATAGGTGCGTTTATAAACTAATTTATAGTATCTATTGTCTTCCCTTTCGATTCTATTTTTTTTTTTATCATTGTTTATTTTTATACATATTAAGTATGTGGTTATTTATTTATTTGATATATTTATCATCTATGCAGTATGGTAATGTTGTGTTTCTTCTCTTCCTCCAGTTTTTTCTTATTCCATTTTCCATATATTTAGATATTTTAAAGTTAATAAAGCATTATTTGTATTGTAGTTTATTAGACATTTGTTGTACTTTTACTGGGGTTTTTTGGCCTCGCGCTATGTTCGAGCGACGAGGGGGTTAATATTTATACGTCACAATTGTATCACCTTAATTGATGGGCCTATATATAGTAATTAGTTAGACCCATGTGACATACTCCTGACGAAGCACCAGCGAAACGCGTAGAGTTAGCGTTGCTGGAGAACCAAAGGGCTGAAGGACTGGCAAATCGGAGTTCATCCCAGAGGCAGACCGCGCTTCCGCCCTTACCTGTGAGGCTGTCACGCAAGTGACGTACGTGGAAATCAGAGTGTGAGACGCGAGTGAGACGCTGAGAAGCTGTGTACCGACGGGTCCTCCTATGTTCGGCGGTTCTCTCCAACGCCTGTTTATTTTATTGGAAATGTGAGTGTAATTGCTCTTGATACATTTTATTGAATATATTTGGTCAAATAGTATGCACTATTGTGGCTTTTTTCTTTTACATGTCGACCATACTTACCAACTGAGGGGTATCCTGAGACCTATTGTATTTTCTCATCTCAAGGGCTCCAGTCAGAGAGAGAAGAATCTCTGACATGCTTACCATTACTAGAAGTTTTGTGAGTGCAACTACTTAAAGCTAACAGAGTGATAAATAACCATTATCAATCTCCTGCACTATATTTGCTTTTATTTTTATTCACATACCACCGAGCACACCTGGGCTCCTCCTCCCTCAGAAGAAAAAGAAACCGTACATCTTGGGACTCAGAACAGTCCTATTTGAGGAAGTTGAGCAGCTAATTACACTTTGTATATTTAATATTTGTTTTTCCACTGGTTGGTGAAGGGTATTTCTTAATTAGTCAATATTAAGTGTTTTCACATTGTGTTGTTTTATCATATTCCTTTAACACTGTTTTCACATTTACTTTTAGAAGCGCCCAGTCCATTCCCCTTTCCCCTTTTTCCTTTATTTTCACATCTGTATGTATATGTAACCCTGTTTCCACCCCCCCACCCCCAATCGCAAATAGGGTCTATTACAGGAAAAACTATGCTGGTTACTTGGAGTGGTGTGGTGCATACCTGCTGATAAACAGTAGCCCTAAGTCTGTCGCATGATGTTAGGGGATGTCAGGACAGGCTTCTGACGTATATACTGACTCGTACTCACGGTGACAGCACCTCCATCTCTTGAAGCTCCCGGGATAAGGGGAGAAATCCCTGCAGGAAAGTCTCTTTCTCCTTCTTCCTGATAGATTTCAGTCTCAGTCTCAGTCAAGAATATATAAAACAGGAACACTTTATTCTGTATGTACACAGCACTGCAGTCAGCAGCATATAGGGCCTGCACCCTTAGGATGTCACTGGACCTACACTCCCAGCCAGCGGGCACCAGGAGCAGTCCTAGCTCTTCCCTTACTCTCTGGTAGAGTAAGGGGAACAGTCTCCCACTACTCCCTAAGGGAGGGCACACAGTAGGCAGAGCCGTGCACCACTGACCAAGTGTAGACTATGCCTCTCTCAAGGTAGAGGCAGACTAATTAAATTGAGGAAGTGCAACCCCTTAAGTACAGATCCAGCAGGAACCAGCCCCTTGCCCCTGATTGGACACCGGGCCTGGCTACACTGCCTTCTCTGTGACTCACTGAGCTGCAAAGGTGTGGGGAAAACCCACGATTACTCCTGGAAACCTGCCCTTACCAGGAATTACTGCAAGGAGGAGGACAGACTGAAACTAGCCAGGGCAGATATATATATATATATATATATATATATATATATATATATATATATATATATATATATACTCGCACAAATAAAAGCATTTCATTAGCGACAGAACGGTATCATCTATTTATTTTTTGATTATTGAAGCTCAGCTAACACGTTACTGATACCTCTACATGTATATACAGTATTTATATGTACCTTGATTGGGGTGCATCAATGTGAACACACACACACACATATATATATATATATATTGATTTTCAACATTGAGTGCTGTCTCTTGTTTACCAATCCTTGGAACGATAACATATAACTATATATATACATATATATATATATATATATATATATATATATATATATATATATATATACATATATATATATATATATATATATATATATATATATATATATATATATATATATGCTGTGTGCTGGGTGATAATTGTGAAAGGCGGGGTTGCAGACCTGTCTAAGACATGCAAATGAGCATACAGTAATATTTCCATTTGCTATATATATATATATATATATAGACAGCGCCTTTCACAGACTACACCCAAATTGCTGCAGCCCTGATCTGATATGGCAAGATGTTGCACCCAGCACAGATGCCTATTTACAATATGACATATCAATAGACTTGTGGTAAGAAACAAATAATAAAAATGTGTTATAATGTTAAAATGCCAAAAAATAAAAGAAAAATGTGTACAGTACATGAAAAATAAAAAATGAATGAATAAAAATAAAAAATAGGGATAATCACACTAATGTGACCTATGGACTAGAAAAATGAAAAATTTACTATGTAATTAAAAAAGTAAATTACATATATAAAAAAAGTTATAAAAAATAAACATAAAAAATATGAAAAAATGAATCAATACTTAGTTCCATAGGAGTCCATGAAAGTGATATTATTAAAGTCCAAGCTGCTTCTTCTTGGGCTCACCAACCTCCCAACGAACCTATTAGAAAAGAAAGAGAAAAAGAGCCCGATCCTTGTATAAAATCAGATATAAAATATTTAATATCTGATTTTATACAAGGATCGGGCGCTTTTTCTCTTTCTTTTCATATATATATATATATATATATATATATATATATATATATATATATATATATATATATATATACAGTCATGTGAAAAAGAAAGTACACCCTCTTTGAATTCCATGGTTTTACATATCAGGACATAATAACAATCATCTGTTCCTTAGCAGATCTTAAAATTAGGTAAATACAACCTCAGATGAATAACAACACATGACATATTACACTGTGTCATGATTTATATAATAAAAATAAAGCCAAAATGGAGAAGCAATGTGTGAAAAACTAAGTATACCTTATGATTCAATAGCTTGTAGAACAACCTTTAGCAGCAATAACTTGAAGTAATCGTTTTTAGTATGACTTTATCAGTCTCTCACATCGTTGTGGAGAAATTTGGCCCATTCTTCTTTACAACGTTGCTTCAGTTCATTGAGGTTTGTGGGCATTTGTTTATGCACAGCTCTCTTAAGGTCCAGCCACAGCATTTCAAATCGGGGTGAGGTCTGGACCATTGCAACACCTTGATTCTTTTCTTTTCAGCCATTCTGTTGTAGATTTGCTGTGTGTTTGGGATTATTGTCCTGTTCCATGACCCAATTTTGGCCAAGATTTAGCTGTAGGTCAGATGGCCTCACATTTTACGCTAGAATACTTTGGTATACAGAGGAGTTCATGGTCGACTCAATGACTGCAAGGTTCCCAGGTCCTGTGGCTGCAAAAACAAGCCCAAATCATCACTCCTCCACCACCGTGCTTGACAGTTGGTATGAGGTGTTTGTGCTGATATGCTGTGTTTGGTTTTCGCCAAACGTGGTGCTGTGCATTATGGACAAACATCTCCACTTTAGTCTTGCCTGTCCAAAGGACATTGTTCCAGAAGTCTTGTGGTTTGTTCATATGCAACTTTGGAAACCTAAGACGTGCTGCCATGTTCATTTTAGAGAGAATATTTATTTATTTATAAAATATTTTACCAGGAAGTAATACATTGAGAGTTACCTCTCGTTATCAAGTATGTCCTGGGCACAGAGTAAAACAAATAATACATGGTTACAAGTACAGTTACATAAATGACCAAGGTATACATTATATACAAGACATTGCGTGCACAGTTAAAGAAAATATATATTATGATCGTATGAAACCGTTACAGACCAGATTAAAGTGTGAGACAGCCTTAGATTTGAAAGAACTTAAGCTGGTGGTGGATATGAGAGTCTCTGGTAGGTTGTTCCCATTTTGGGGTGTACGGAAGAAGAAGGAGGAACGTCCGGATACTTTGTTGAGCCTTGGGACCATGAATAATCTTTTGGAGTCTGATCTCAGGTGATAGGTGCTGCATGTGGTAGGGGTGAGGAGCTTGTTCAGGTAGCTGGGTAGCTTGCCCAGAAAGTATTTGAGGGTGAGACAGGAAAGGTGAACTTTGCGCCTAGACTCTAGTGATGACCAATCTAGTTCTTTGAGCATTTCGCAGTGATGTGTGTTGTAGTTGCATTGGAGAACAAAACGACAAATTGAATTGTAGAGTGTGTCAAGTTTGCTAAGGTGGGTTTGAGGAGCCGAGCCATATACTATGTCTCCATAGTCAATAATTGGCATTAGCATATGCTGTGCGATACGCTTTCTGACCAGGAGACTTAGGGATGATTTGTTCCTGTAAAGTACCCCTAGTTTGGCATAGGTCTTGGTTGTCAGGGTATCAATGTGCATCCCGAATGATAAGTGGGAGTCAAACCATAAGCCCAGGTATTTAAAACTAGTGACAGGTGTTAGGGTGGTGTTAGCGTTGGTTCTAATCAAGAGCTCAGTCACTGGAAGCTTTACAAATTTAGTCTTGGTCCCAAATATCATTGTTACAGTCTTGTCAGTGTTTAAAAACAGTTTGTTTTGGGAAATCCAGTTTTCGAGTCTCCAAAAGTCAGACTGAAGTATGTGTTGAAGGTCAGAGAGGCTATGGCTGTGTGCATATAGGATTGTGTCATCTGCATACATGTGTATTGAGGCTTCCTTACAAGCTGTGGGAAGATCATTAATTAACACTGAGAAGAGTAGGGGCCCCAGAACAGAGCCTTGCGGTACACCACAGGTGATATCCAGGGGGTTGGAGTAAGAGCCTGAGATGGACAGATGTTGGGATCTTCCTGATAGGTAAGACTGAAACCAGTTTAAAGCATGTTTCCCTATTCCAGAACTCTGGAGTTTGTTAAGCAGGATAACATGATCAACTGTGTCAAAAGCCTTTGCAAAATCTAGGAATACTGCACCAGTGAGTTGTCCCCGTTCCATTCCACACTGGATTTCATTGCAAACTTTTAGCAGGGTAGTTACGGTGGAGTGTTTGGGACGAAACCCAGACTGGAATTGGCTAGGGAAATTTGTCTTGGTGTAGAAATCGCTTAATTGGGAGTGGACACATTTTTCCTTAACTTTGGATAGAATTGGGAGAAGTGAGATTGGCCTGTAGTTTGAGACAGTGTTTTTGTCCCCACTTTTGAAGATTGGGACAACTCTGGCAGTTTTCCAGGTCTTAGGGATATGGCCTGCAGACAGGATAGAGTTGACTATGGACGCAATTGGTTTGGCAATGGCTGGGGCACCAAGTCGTAGGAACCTAGATTGTAGTAAGTCAGGTCCACATTGGCTGCTTAGTTTTAGTTTGAGGAGCGCTTGTTTAATCTCCTCTTCAGATACTGGGCTAAATTGAAAATTGTGGGCAGTGTTGGGAGGGGGTGGGACTATAGGGATACTCCCATGATGAGATTCATGTTTGGGGTTTGTGCTGCGTTTCGCTAATAAGTTAGTGGCACACCCCACAAAGTAATCATTGAATGCATTTGCAATGTCAGTGGGGTTTGTCAGAGTAATATCCCCCTTAGTGATATTACTTGGTTGTTGATGGTTAGGAGGCTGGAATATATTGTTGATAACCTTCCAGAAGTTAGCTGGGTTTGATGTATTTTGGTGGAGATTGTCAGAGTAATATTGTGCTTTTGCATGCCTTGTTTACCTTGTGCACATGTTCCGCATGCATCTGTAGTGATTGAGATCCTTCTTTGTAGCTTTTCCACAAGGCATCCCTGAACTGGTAGAGTGCTATAAGGTCAGTTGTAACCCATGGAAGGTGGGCCCCCCGCCCCCTTATTTTGCGTAGTGGAGCATGGGTATCGCAGAGTTTTAAGAACTCGGATTGGAAATAGTCGAGCGCAGAATCGGGGTCGGGAATTAAATCGAATCTGTGCCATGGGCAGTTGGTAAGGTCATCCAGAAAGTGTTGTGGGTTAAAGTTTTTAAATGTTCTAGTGAGGAGAACTTTAGGGCTTGATTGGGGCGGTTTAATTTTCCTTACACAGTACACTATTGCATGGTCACTGAAAATGTCAGGAAGGATGACAGAGTCTTGGATTCTGCTGGGGTTTGAGGAGAGAATCCAGTCTAGCAAGGAATGGTTATGCGATTTCAGGTTTATCCGTGTGGGTTTGGGAAATGAGTTGTGACTTGAGTTGTATCTGGATAATAGGCTTTCTCCTGGCAGCCCTTCCAAACAAACCATACTTGTTCAGTCTTTTTCTAATTGTACTGTCATGAACTTTAACATTTAACATGCTAACTGAGGCCTGTAGAGTCTGAGATGTAACTCTTGGGCATTTTGCAAATTCTCTGAGCATTGCAAGGTCTGACCTTGGGGTGAATTTGCTGGGACGTCCACTCCTGGGAAGATTGGCAACTGTCTTGAATATTTTTCACTTTGAATAATCTTTCTCACTGTAGAATGATGGACTTTAAATTGTTTGGAAATGGCCTTATAACGCTTCCCAGATTGATGGGCAGCAACAATTGCTTCTCTAAGATCATTGCTGATGTCTTTCCTCCTTGGCATTGTGTTAACACACACCTGAATACTCCAGACCAGCAAACTGATAAAACTTCGGCTTTTGTAGAGGTGGTCACACTTGCTGATGATCAATTAATCAAGGGCATTTGATTAGCAGCACCTGTCTGCTACTTAGGGCCTCATGCACTAAAGGTTCATAAAAAAAATCACCGGGCCATTTAAATCACCGTTTTTATTAGCGTTGTTATCACGGTATTCAGAAAGCCTTCATTACCTGTCATAGCAAAATTCACAAAACGGGCGATTAGCCGGTGATCTGTTGAACGACTCTCTGAAAAGGCCTTACCCGGCGAGTTGTATCTGCTGCAGAAAGAGCTGTCTCTCAATGTGCAAATCTCGCCCGAAATTTATGTGTATAAATTTTAATGTTGTTAATAGTTTAGATGAGCTACTGTAAAGCTATAAGCTGAACCGCATTGGTTTCAGCCTCAGGGACCCCTTACTTCCCGAGATACAGGTCCCGTTATGGGGTGCCGGTACCTCCTATAAATTTTATTCCCATGGTCATGTGACGTAGAGATTTAAATGCATAGGAGATACTGGCACCCCATAACGGGACCTGTATCTCGGGAAGTAGGGGGTCCCTGATGCTATCCGCTATGGGAATGAAGTTTACTGTAAATGCATTTTTATTGCATAGGATTCATGCCAGGGGTCTCTGGTGCTAATATTAATGGATATCAGTCCCATCTCGCTGCTTCTGCAGGTTTCCAACACCTTTACGCCAACTTTTTCTGGCATGAGGATTTTGTGATAAAATCACCATTCAAGAGTGGTGATAGGCGTTCATAGCCAAATCACTGCTACTAGATTTGCACGAGTTTATGAACATGCCGAAAAGCGTCGATAAGTGGCTTATCACTGCTGCCTCTGTGATTTTTTTATGAGCAATTTTTTTGAGCGATTCAGTCTTTTATCACCCACTTATCACCGCTTACTAATAGCAGTAGGCATTTTGGGTGATAAGTGGCTTATGAACTCTTACTGCATAGGCCCCTTAGCATCTTAAAGCTGCAGTTCAGTCTTTTTTTTATTTTTTATTTTTATTTATGTTTTTACTTCAATAGTTTCATGTGGGCAATCTCTA